>NW_027470274.1:0-40674 GCF_051020765.1 Lasioglossum baleicum
AGCTTCTGTTCACCGGTTATCCTCGATTTTCGCCAAATCGTGATACACATGAGCCGCGAAGTGCGTGTAGGTTGACTGGGAACAGAGAAAAAAGAGAAACGGATCCAAATGCAGTATTCGAGTAGTAGGGTAGTTAGCATTGTAGTCGATTAAAGACTCGTGTTTTGTACTAAGATTGACTAATCAATTGGATTTTTCAGATTAAACACACTCCAAGCGAGCAGTTTCATGTACCGCGGACTAAATAGGCAGCCCGGTTTGGTATAGCAAAGAATGGATTCCTAGCATAAGGGTACTCAACGTAAATTTAGCGTTGACGTCGACGTTGTTTGCGTTAAGGATATATTACGGATATCATCATCATGAAACGAAGTGTGGATGGGCGGAATATCACACAGGTGAGACAATTGGCAAGTTTTGTTTTATCGTTTCCACCGGGATAGAGTGAGCAGATATGAGAAGAGTATTAAAATTACTTGACAGGAGGAGATAGAAGACCACGATCCCTTGCAAACGCAGCAGCAGCAGCAGCAGGATGAAGCTGAACAGCAACAACAACAGCTAGAACAACAGACTGCCCAACCTCAAATTCGTTTCCTAAGTGCAAATGTTTTGCAACAGTTACAACAACAGCAAGATGTTCAACAACAAACACAGCAGCAACAGCAACCACAAGTCATTACTTTGCAGCAATTGCAAAATTTTGTGCCTTTACAGACTCAACAGCCACAGCATGATCAACAAAGAGCACAAACCATCTCTGTTCAATCTTTACCTCAACAATTTTTACAGGTGTGAGCTGCAGTTCTAATATAAAGAGGATAATAAGTCGATTGCTTCTGTTTTTGAGAATAACGATTATTTTAGGGTGCTCAGTTGATCAGTACTCAGACTCAAGCTGCACTTCAGCAGCAGCAACAACAAACACAGCAGCAGCAGACACAACAACAACCTCAACAACAGCAACAACCACAACAGCAACTTAGTTATAGCGTTATACCACAGATGCAAACTGTTAACATAGATGGTCAGGAAGCGCTTTTCATTCCATCCTCTGCCATGTCTGCTGCAGGGCATCATCAGAGCCAACCCACAATGCAGTTTGCCACTGCTAATGGACAGCAAGTTCAACTTGCAAGTCAACAAGTACAGCTGGCTAATGGTCAGACTATTATTACGCCACAGCCAGTTAGTTTAATAAGAGCACCCAATGTCTTTCCTACTTCTATTATACAAAATATCACTGGACAAACTGTACAATTACCAACAGGTACGTGTTTTGAGATTATTGAATGACAATTGTAAAAGTTAGTACGCTTGATTTTAAATTTTTTATGTTTAGGACAAAGTGTACAAGTTAGACCACTCCAGTTTCCTATGCAGCATGTTCAACAAACTGTGCCTGTGCAAGTACCGGTTACTGCTAGCAATGGCCAAACAGTATATCAAACTGTACATTTTCCTGTTCAAGCACTGTCTAGTGTTTTCAATGTGCCTGCCACGCAAATGATACCACAAATCACGCAAGTACTATGAACACATAAATAAAAGTTTTCCAGTTGTAAGAATTAGTATATATCGTTTGAAATATAATTTTTTTGCAGCAAATTCCGCAAGTAGCTCAAATAATCACCCCGAATGGACAAATTCAGCAGGTCCAAATTGCTAACTTACCCCAACTTCAAAGTTTGCAAGTAAATATAAAAGAAAAGAAATGATTTACCATTATATGATAATGTATTTTCTATTAAAATAATCTTAATATTAGAGTCAGCAGGTAACACAAGTTGCACAGCAAGTTGCTCAACAACAAGCACAACAACAAGTGGTGCAACAACAAGCTCAACCACAAGTAGTACAATCTGTACAGCAGCAGCAGCAGCAACAAGCAGCGCAAGCTCAGGTACAGCAACAGCAGCAGCAACAAGTACAGCAAGTTGTACAACAGGTCATACAACAACAACAGCAGCAGCAACAGCAAGTTCAGCAAGCACAACAACAATCATCTGCGCCATCGTCTACTGTAGCGACTTGGAGTACGACAGTAACAACTCCGAGCAATGTTCAAGTAAAAAATCTTGAAAGATATACAGGTTGCTTATTTGAAGTTTAACACTCAATTATTTCTTAAACTATAGTTTGTTTCAAAACATGTTTCAAATGAAACTTATCTTGTTTGGAGGAGGATATCTTATAATGATCATAAACTTGACCTTGAGCAGTCTTCAAAGACCATAGTATTTAGGTTAATGAATGCATCCTAAAAAATACTATCCACTTACGTAAAAAAAAAAAATACAGTCATACATTTTATGACCGTTATAAAATGCTCCCTTTGAAACAGGGTAAGTTTTATTTGAAACAAAGTAATTGAGTGCAAAGCTTAAAACGGGACACCCTGTATTAAAAAGTTAATTATTTTTTTATAGTATCATTAAATGTTTATTTTTATAGGTCCTCGGGATAGGTGCACTTGGAAGACCAATGCAAGGAGGTAGTAACGTAATTACTACAAAAGATGGACAGAAAATCGATGTACAAACGTTATCAGCTTTAACAAGACCACCAGAGACAGTTGAAGGTGATATAAAAGTAACTAGTATCGATGCCAGACAATTAGCCAGTGGTCAAGTTATACATATTCCTGCTGCCCAATCGACACAGCCTGCTGTTCAGCCTATAACAATTGCAGGCATGTATACCAGTGACAATGTTAATTTTCATTTTTTCTATATGTATCAATCAAGAAAGGTATTAACACTTTAATTTCCTGTATGTTTCATAGGAACACAAGCTCAACAGCTAACTCTAATTCCTGCATCAGCGTTAGCAAACTTAACTGCCCAGCAAGGTAACATGATGAGGAGCGTTGGTAGTGGGAGTATAATGCAACTTCAACCTGCCGGCGGAATGAACACTACAAACGGTTTTCTTCAGTCGATACCTGTGCAAAATATTCCAGGTCTGGGTAATGTGCAAGTTATACCTGCGAGCGCTCTTCAGCCCGCCACTGTTCAAACATTACCCGCGACAGCAGCTGCGCCTATTGTTGCTGCCCCAACTGTGCAATTAGATTCGAATGACCCGACAAAATGGCAAATTTTACAAACTCTTCAGTCAAACAATACACTAACAACACCCACTCCCACGTCGCATCAGCATCAAGTAACTACTGCAACATCTGCGAATATTGACCCCGATTCTAATAAACAACATCGTAGAAGAGTTGCTTGCACGTGTCCTAATTGTGGTGATGGTGATAGGTAGGATTATAAAAATAATTCTCGCTGATTCAAGTTCGTGATAATTTTATAAATTGAAATTTATTTGAATAGAAATAGAGACATGACTAGGAAACGGCAACACGTTTGCCACATACCAGGTTGCAATAAAGTGTATGGGAAAACAAGCCATCTTCGAGCTCATTTGAGGTGGCATACTGGAGAACGACCATTTGCTTGTAGTTGGACATTTTGTGGTAAGAAATTTACTAGGTCGGATGAGCTTCAGAGGCATCGTAGAACTCACACTGGTGAAAAGAGATTCCAATGTCCCGAATGTACTAAAAAATTCATGAGATCGGACCACCTGACAAAACATATAAAAACACATACAAAGATTCGCAGTACGGTAAGGAGAGTTGTACCTCAATTAAAATTGTGATTTACAAATTAACGAAGAGATAAAAATAAAGAAAAAGACGAAAAGGTTGTATGTTTACAAGTTTTTATAATTTTTCTTCTATTATAGGAAGCAGCTACGTCGACCCAGGAAGGTTCTTCTGATAGTCAATCTTCTACGGAAGAGAAAATCATTATCGCTCTACATAAAGACACGGAACAGTCTGATATCATTATTTCCGAGCAAATGGACGAAATAAAACCTCAACCAACGAATCATGTAACAAATGAATAAAAAGAATTCATGTTCTCCCCATGTGGGTTCCTCTGCCTCTGAAAGGTTTAGGAATAAGAAAATTGTTGGTTGAAACGTTGGTTGTTACGTTAACGATATCGATGAAATCTTAACAAATCTAAGTAGCGTTACATTGTTTATGATAGTTTTCAAAGATTATTGTAATTATTTTCTGCGATAAAACGAAAAGAGAGAAAACTTTTTACAGGGATTATCATAATTCGATATAGTGTATAATCTATTTTTGTATTGATAAACGAATTCTGTAAATATGTATAATAATTGTATATTAATTGTAAAAAGAAAGATCTTTTGCACAAAATGAATTTTACACTTATAAACGGTTTTTGATATTATGACTTATAGACATGTTCAGTTTTTCACCTTATAGCGAAATTTTTATGGCATGTAGAAACAATAACGTTGCATTCAATTGCAATACTTTTCAGGCATAATATTTAGATAAAGTACCGAAAATAAAAGAATCAAAGGTAAGATGTTTAAACGTTTTTATTTATTTGTTCAGCGTCGAAAGTTTTTCTGCAAGAAAAATGTTTGTTACCTATATATACTGTTATATATATATATATAACAATACCTTTTACAATCGATATTATTCGAATTGACGTATATTTTGTCATTCGTACTTTTACATTTCTAATATAATATAAAATATTCTTTTTTTAGAAAGAAAATAAGTTTCTTATAATAAATTTTATTCTTAATTTTTCTAAAAAATAAATTCATCTGTTACTCCGTCTTTTTGTTTTAATAAATCGAGACGAATTAATAAATTTCTATTATTTAAATTGGAATTTAATTTCTAAATCGCATGAACGAATAAGGAAACAATTACGATTGGAATGTTTAAAAACGGATGTATGTTTCCCTAGCGGAAAGCGAGGATGCAGATTTTTTTCCTGCAGCCAATGGTAAAATAGTTACAACTGAAAGATACTGTTCTCGTTTCACTGCCATGACTTTAAGAGCTCCCAGGTGATGTATTCAGGTGTATTCGACGTATGCATGTTCGATCGAATATGACTCGTCAATACTATAAACAAACGGTCAACTCTTATCGGGATGTGCATTAATTTGATCACCCGTATGTGTGACGAGTCGATCCTGACTTGTACTCGTAAAAAACACCAGTGTATCTAAATCATTCGGCTTTGGAAAATTTTGGAATGTTGTGGATTCTGTTCGTTCATAGTGACTCAAAAACGGACACAAAGTGCGGTAGTTTCAAAGACCGTCCCGCTTTGGACAGAAAATCTTTTTTTCAATTTTAGGTATACAGTTTACAATTTATCGGATTAGACGTTTAATATATACTCTGAAAGCATACGAATTATTAAATATGAGTATAGAATGGGGAAAAAAATGTTCAAATTATTTTTCCGCTAACCTAATTGTAGTATTTTCTCTGTAGGAGGTATAATCTTATCTTATAAAATGTACTTCAGCCATTGTATGTTTTTAATGGTTCATTAATGGTTTAATTCGGGCATAATAATCAAGTTGAATTTAGTTAAATTAATTATATTATTTTTACAATGCAAATTTAACAGGGGTGAAGAAATACTGTTGTAAAATCAAGAACAAGAATGCCTGCACCACCTCCTCCTCCGCCTCCTCTTTTTAATACATCTGGAGCTGGTGGAGATCAGGATAGGAGTTTACTTCTTCAGTCAATTCGAGCTGGAAAGACTTTGAAAAAAACTGTGACCGTAGATAAAAGTGCACCTGTAATTAGTGGTATGTTATAGAAAATGTGTATTTCCATGTAAATGATACATTTATTACAGAAATTATTATTATTATTTTAGGTAAAGTAAGAACTGAACCAGGAAACTCTTCTTCCTTAAATACTAAGGAAAATAGTTCTAATATAGCAAACAGTGGTATTAATGCAAGTAATGGAGGACCCATAGGATTAGGTGGATTATTTTCTAGTGGTATGCCTAAATTGAAGCCTACAAGACTCAGAACCTCTTCAGGTGAAAAGAATACTAGTAATGTAAATAATACAAACCTTGGTCAATCAACTGTTTCTAGCATAAAAAGAGGTCCACCTCCAGTCCCACCACCAGCTACTCAAAAACCACAAATATTTACTCAGGTAAAAATATATTCGCAGTTATATTTAAAAAATGTAATTGATGATATTAAGATATTAAGATTTATATAGATATAAAATGATATTAAGATTTGACATATTATTTTAGAAGACAAACTCAATGTCAGGACAAAGTGTCACAGATTCTGCTAATTCCAGTGCAGAAACATCCAAAGGATTTGGAAAGCCTATCCTTGCACCTAAACCACCTTCTACATCATCATCTGTGTTGCACAAACCATCACCACCTCCTAAGAAATTAAACTTAACTACCGGAGGAAGTGTATCAAGGGCACAAAGTATGCGATTGCCTAAATCACCCTCTGTACTTGCTCCAACTTCATCATCTCTTCATCAGTCTCAGGATTGCCTAAATGAAACCCAACCAAGGCCTACAAATCGAATTCTTAGACATCCGAACGCGAAACCTCCCTCTCCACCTACTTCCAGAACAAACAGTATAACCACTACAGCGACTAGAGTGGCACCGCCACCACCTTCTAGAGTGACTGTTAGCGCTCCAGGTATACCACCTCCACCTCCGCCTCTTCCGCATCGTCCAGCTCCTACTCATCAGAGACTAGCTCCACCACCGCCACCACCACCAACACCTCCTACAAGGAGTTCTTCCATGCGCAATGGACAGATGATGAGTGCTTTAGATTTAGAGGTTCGATTTGCGGACATGTTTCATTCTATTGTGAGTTTTCCGCCGCCGGAGCCATTCAAGGGGTTCACGAAAATCTACAGCAGCAGAAATGGTGAGAATGACATGCTTGAAAGTCATTTGTCCTTTTCCTTAAATTATATTATTAGACGATATACTGCTGAATTGTTCCTGTAAGGTTTAGTTCAGTCTTGAAGACATTTATTATATATTTGCATGTTTAAAATTATTCATCGCTTTTCACATAGTTTACTGACAATGAATCACCATATTGAAGTCTTGTTTAACAGATCAATTACTTTGTTTTGTTTCTGTGCATGAATAGAAAATTTATTCCCTTGCTTGTACATTTATGTGGCATAAAGTAAAATTAAGTATGAAAAATAAACTATATTCTAATTTAATTATTCTAATCACTTATTATATATTATATATTATGATATATAAAGGAATTAGGAGTGATTCATAAATCCTAAATTGTAACTAATACTAGGTGTTTGTCTAAATATTTGAGCTAATTAAATTATTGTTCTGCACTAATGCTATTTGCTTGTATGCGTGATGCACATCTTGAAATTACAACTGTATGTTAAGGTCTGATTATCGAGTGAAGTTAAGATTCGTCAAGAGGAAAGTAATAGAAATATTTGAAAATTCCAGCGGCAAAACAGCAAGCTCCTGCACCACCCATGCAAATGTCTTCTATATCCAATACAATGGTACCATTAAATACATCATCTGGAGGTTAACTGTGACAATACAGTACAACTTCTTTGGCACATAAAACGTTTCCAAGTAATTTGTTATATTTATTATATTGTACGATTAGTCTTAATAATTTTTGAAGCATTATTACAACGAAATGGAAAATTTAGATAAATGAAAAAAGAAGTAAAATAAAAGTATTAGAACCATCATATATAACAAAGTACTATGAACATTTCGTGTATTATGAAGTATTATGGATATTTCATTTAATTATGAACATTTTATGTTTATTAATAATAAAATGTTGATTTTAATGTTTATGATATCATAATTCTATACATTATTTTTTTTTTATAAACTGTGGTATATCATATTGTGTTATTATTACACAGTAAATTTTAAAAAAGATTTGCAATTATATGTATAAATAATTGATCATATATGTTCATCAGTGTAATATTCTGAATGGTTTTATAATAAGAACAAATCTTATATACTTTTATTTATAACAACGACTTTTTATTATTAACTAATGTACAATATTAAATATCAGAATTTTTTTTAGATATAGTTTATTGTAGCTGGCAGTTAAACGATGTGAAACTTTCCTAATTCTATATTATTGTAAATCGAAGACTCAGTCTATTTTGCAAGTTTTATGTTAATAATGAAATAGATATAATATATAAACAATGATTTTTAATGCTCATGGCTTTATTTAAAAAGACAATATAATTTCCGCGACAATATCGATAAATAAATCATAAACGTCCATTGTCCCAATATAAGAAAAAGTATTCATTATTCTCTTGTATCTAATTGAATTAATTGAAATTTTCACATCGGTAACTTAACTCGGGACAATGCAGAAACTGATAATTAAATTAGAGTGATCTTTATATTTCAAGTTCCTTTTCAATAATCCTACGATATTCATCAAAACCTCCCTCGATGCATCGAACAGAACCTTCTGCGCATACCCAGAGTTCAGTACATACCATGCGAATTAATCTTTCATCGTGTGAAACTAATATAACACCCGCCTGAAAAATTATTTAAATAAGAATTATCATAACAAATTAAAATGAAATACAAATAAATTGAAGAAAACTATTTACCTGGCAAGTATTTAGTGCTTTACCTAAAGCTTCAATAGATTCGATATCCAAATGATTTGTAGGTTCATCAAGTACTAAAAAGTTTGGCATGGCAGCACACATTAAGGCAAATGCTACTCTAGATTTTTGCCCACCAGATAAAGAACTGATAGTCTGTAGTGCTAAGTTACCACTTATTCCAAAGCTTCCGAGCATTCTTCTATATTCTTCAACTGGTTTTCCTAAAAAAGTTAAATGGAAAATTGACTTACAAAAATCATTTCATTTCTAATAGTATTTATATATGAATTATAAATTAACTAGTACCTGGGAAATGATTTTGCAATAATTCAACTGGACATACGCGCATATCTAATTGATCTACGTGATGCTGACTAAAATATCCAAATTTTAAGTTTCTATGAACATGCACTGTGCCTCGTGTTGGATTTAGTGCACCTGTTATGATCTTTAGAAGTGTAGTTTTACCGGCACCATTCTCTCCCACGATACAAATGCGAGACTGTAAACTAGCAGTCAAATTAACGGCACTGAATATACATGAATTATCACTTTCTTTAGTATAACTAAAAGAAACTTCATTAAGTTGTAATATTGGAGGACTTAATGGTGTAACATCTGGGAAGCGAAGAGTTACTTCTCCTTCTTTCTCCATTGGTTTAAGCTCTGGTCTGTAGAAGATAATAAAATTTCATGTAATAATATTTCATAAGAATTTATCAGTTATTTATATTAGATTTGTTGAACTTACAGTTTTTCTAACATCTTGATTTTACTCTGTACACTTGAAGCGCGATTAGCATTATATCGAAATCGATCAATGAATTCTTGTACATGTGCCCTCTTAGCCTGTTGAGCTTCGTATTCCCTCTGCTGATTTCTTTCACGTTCTCCTTTAGTTTTTGCAAATTGTTCGTAATTACCTCGATATGCCTCAATTTTTTGTCCACGCAAATACAGTATGTCCGTGGGAACCTATCGTTAAACACAACAAAGTTTTCGATTGTATAACGTAAAAAGATGATTGAATAATGTAAAACAGTCTATACCGTATCCAAGAAATTTCTGTCGTGAGATACGACGAGCAAAGTAGTTGGCCATGACTGTAAATATTTCTCTAGCCATAATATAGCTTTAATATCGAGCATATTGGTAGGTTCGTCAAGTAACAGAAGATCAGGTCTAGAAAACAGTGCTCTTGCAAGTGCTAATCTCATTCTCCAGCCACCAGAAAAAGCTTTAGTTGGCCACAATTGTCTTTCAACGGAGAATCCAAGTCCTGATAAAATTGCACTGGCTCTAGCAGGTGCTTTATCTACTTCAGCTAATTGCATTGCTTCATATATTCTAGCTAATTCTTCGCCTAATGCATCTCCTGTTTTACCACCTTCCTTTTCGATTACTGCTTGCAATTCTGCTTCCTTGCTAAGTAACATACTTCTCTCTTGGTCACATTCCAATACAGATTCCAGGGCAGAAGTATCGTCTCCAGCAACTTCTTGTTCTACATGTAAAACTCTTATATGAGATGGTATTCTCAATTGTTTACTGAAATGATTACAATGAAATGGACTATATAGAAGATAAATAAGGTATATGATATTTGAATAATTATGGGATACTTTTACTACCTAGATATCATCCTTAATAAGGTAGTTTTACCGAGCCCATTTCTACCAATAAGGCCATACCGTCTACCAAATGCAAGAGTTAAGTCAGCTCCTTGCAATAATATTCTATCCCCATATGCTATATCAAAGTTTTCTATCCTAATGTCTTGAGTCTTATTTACACCACTCTTAGTTTCCATTCTACTGTCCTTTTTACTTGTCATTTGACTTGCACTGGCAGATTCTATGCCTTGACTAATGGTGTTAATTCGTCCACTTAATTCATTGTTACTCCTCTTTTCTTGTTTCTGTTGTAACTTTGCTTCTGCCTTTTCTAACTTCTTGGCGTCTACTTTCTGTTGAGGGACATCTTTTAATCGAAATAATATCTAAATACTAAATATCCACAGAATGAATCGTTACCATGGCATCGTCTCTCGTAGTAACCCATATACTCTTTATTTGTTCTACTTGAGCTTCTAGAGTAGCAGCCATAGTCCCCAGGTGTACCGGAGCATTCAATACTTTGTTCACTCCGTTCTTTCTCCTTTCGACGTTTCCATCATTTGAATTGCCCTTTAGCATTTCTAATAGTTTTACGCATATTTGCCTGCACAGAAAGAATTCTAAATTGGAGATCCAGACGAGAAGTTATATAATACGACTAAAAAATGAACATCAACGAGGACAGTAAATTGAAGTTTGAACTTCGAATTACACAGTCGGGAATAAAATAAACTTAATAACAATTATAGAGCATAACTGACGATATAAAAATGACAAGTGCGAACACGTTTACAGACCTAACCTCATTCTCTGGTTTTTCTGCAACTTCGTGTAAAACCTCTCCTATCGCTTCGTAAACCTCGTCACCGTCCTCAAAGTCATCCTTAGAGCTGTCTAATATACCTTTACGGGAAGGAATATTTATATTAGTCGTAAGTCTATATCGTTTACGAATTAAATAACAAAAATTTCATAACTTATAGGTTAATCTCCAAGAATATACCTTCCACATATTGATACAGATCATCGTCTATTGTGGGAAATTGACTACGAATATATTCACCACAGACTGCCATGCCAATTAACGTGTTTAACGAAAATGTCAAAACGAATTTACTTCGAATGATTTATAAAACGATATGCTTGACAGAACCAGACGTCAGAATTCCTTTGAACACTACAAACACATGTTT
Source organism: Lasioglossum baleicum (assembly GCF_051020765.1). Classification (NCBI taxonomy): domain Eukaryota; kingdom Metazoa; phylum Arthropoda; class Insecta; order Hymenoptera; family Halictidae; genus Lasioglossum; species Lasioglossum baleicum. The sequence continues at coordinate 11,337 of NW_027470274.1, forward strand.
ACGCCATTTTAGAATGTAGTGCTGCAGTCAAGACATCGTCCAGGTAGCTTAATTTAAATTTAAGTAAGTTACCGTCGCGTTCGGTTCATGCATGGTTTTATTTACTAGATTTTCAAAATTTCAGTCACATATCAATAATCTGTCGGATTTGCTCGGAATTGAATTGAACGTTTTATATTAAATCTAATGGCAAAGTGGCCATTTTGAAGCTGTCAAAACGATTCTTGTCGTTTGATTGTATGTAATATTTGTTTCTTTGAGTTCTGACATTTGCTTGGGATTGCTAAGAAATTTTCTATATCATGGACTTACTCAGATCGTGAAAAGTGCGTACAATGACAAATGTCAAAATGGTTTAAAGTCAATCGAACGAACAATAAAGATTTATCACTGCTGCGAAAGAAAGATGTCAAAGAAAGTTACTGCGAGTGATGTGAATTTTTGCAACGTTGTCCAAAGTCTTTCTCTGATGATCGTGCAGTAGAATCGTCGTTGGATTTATTTAGCCTGATTTGAATTGTTTAAAGAAGAAACGATACGGTTTTATATAAAATAGAGAAGATGGCGACCGACATCGAGGAATCAGACACCGATGATCACGAAAGGCCAGCTCCTCCGAAACGGCAATGTACACGAGTTAAAGTTAACGAGACAATTTGGGATATGGTAATTATGACATATAACGATAAAAAAGTCGTTTAAATCCTAATAAGTACGTTAATCTTGCGTTTCTTTTCTGTAAAGATAGAATTAATGAATCATAGTCATGTAATTTTTTAATTGTACAGTTCATTTAAACGTTTATTTTGTAGGAAAAGAATTCAAACGGGAAAGAGGAAATAGTACAAGAAACGGAGAATGTGGAATACGACGATGCAGAAAGACAAGCGAGGGAAAAATTGGAAAGATGGCAAGATTATCAGGTGACCAAAGGGTATGTGGATAACACCATTAACAAAGTACTGGAGAATTACATTATGGGAACGTCGACTTCTTACTCTCTGGAAGAATCTAGATTTCAATTGTTTAAAGGAAACGATATGGAAGATACAGCAGTTATGATGGCAATTCGTAATCATGGTTTAGTTCAATCTGCAGGACTTGTTTCTCAATCCAGTGCTTTTTACAGTGATAAAGCTCCAGGCTATTGGACTAATAACGAATATACCGATGTACATTGTTCTTGTCCTTCTAATCGCATACAAGGTGGAAGTTTTGAGAAGTCTATAGCTACTACATCTACAAATTCATTGAGACTGAACGATTCGAAAAGCACTGAGGAATATAATAGACTCGATTGGGATCTGGATAAAATAGACGAGAATGATGAACAGGAGAACTTTTTAGAAAGAGCTGTGGCAGAAGCTATAAAGAAGAAAGGGCTTAGTGCTCTAAGTGTTGATTATGGTTGAGCAAAAGTAATGCTCATATCTTAATATATGATTATACAATAGCATTGCATATAACTTTTTATCTTTGCAAATCTATTTCGATTTGTATGAACAACTGCATAGATGACATTCATCAGAAGTTTTGCAAGTAATTGTATTTTGTTAAAACAAAAAGTTTTGGTAACTACCTATTTCTTTATTCATCACAGACAGATATATGTTTAGTTATGCATAAAGTTGTACCATATATATACAAGATTGAAATATTTTCGACAAGAAATTAGATTTCATTAATATATAAAAAGAGATGAATATAGTACAAAGTTTTGTTCATGATTAATTGAACTGCATTAAATCAAAAAGTTTAATCGTATTTAATTTACTAAAAGAGCAGTTTCAACAAACTCAGATACTTGAATTATTTCAAGTATGTACAATAACTTTATAACATGATTTAACGATTGTTAATCATTGTTAAAATACAAAGGTCCTAATTCATTCCATACAGTATTGCATTGCTTCTAGCCATTCCTGAAGATGAATTATTATATCTTTTTATAAATTGTAATTCCTTAAATGATATGTATATATATATACATATATATGTACATACGTATATGTATATATATTTATATATAAAGCATGTTTGTTTTCTAAAATTAGTATTACAGGTATAATAATTCTTAGAAGCAAAGATGAATCTATTGTACGTAATAGTATTACAAATTTCTTCTTCTAACATATTTTCTTTTGTATACAAAGGCCTTCATGATATGTATGTATTTCATCATCTGTAAATAGATTGTTACGTACGAAACGTATAAATAAAATTTTCATTCACGTTATACGATGACACGTATCTGTATAGGATATGTAATGTGTGCTCTGTCGGTACACATAATTCGTATTTCTAGCACGTAAATAAAGCGGTGTAAACGAATGCAACGTATTATTATATAGAAAATTACCGCAATATACGATCTGAAAACGGCAGTCATTAATAGCTGTAAAGTAAAATAATTTTAAGAATAAATTCTTTAATAATTCCTATAACTACGAAACAGAATTATTACCTGCCCGAGATTAAAGCTATTGTCTTATAGAGTTTTGCTGTATTTCAATATATAGGCACAAATTATTTCTAGGTCGCGCCATATCCGTACTCTTTCATTATAGAATTTTCTCCGTTACCTTTAAATTTTCTCGAATTATCAATCATACCTTTATCAAGGAAAATTATTAAAATATTTGAAATCTTATCAGTGATACTTAATCCAAATATAAATGAAATGTATAATTTTCATTAAAATTAACTTAAATTTATATAATTCATTTGATGCAGAGTAGTCTGAGGAGAAATTAATTAAATGTATTCGTCGAATCATATTTTTTATCAGCGGAAGCGAGAGAATTAATGAATTTAGCTAAAGAATCATACATGCATGTGTTCGTATCAATTCGTGTATATTATGCATTTGCTTTATTCTCGAATGCATTATGATAATAATCAATTTCTTAATTCAGATTTTCTCATGATGCATCGACGTTAACGAGTAATTTGATCTTACAAAATCGGCGTGCACGCGTGTTGCGATACAGATACACTCGCAATTAAAAACAAGTATCTTTTTCATGTAAAAATATAATACATCGATTGTGTTCTGTTGCTTGTTTCCATCTGAAAGATCGATATACGAACACACGTATCGGACGTGTACGAATATGCAACTGTTCTATCAGCAATCATACTGCAAATCTGTACACGCATACTATTACAGCATGCAACTCTATAATCTACATTAAACTAAAATGGTGGAATTCGTTTGTGCGAGAAATAATGCTAAAAAATTGATGCGTTACTATTACCGATACTAACTACGTAAATACTTTTCAAAAAGTAGTATATTTTATTCCACAGCAAGATATTAACACGTTTAAATATCAAAAGTCTCGAAATAAAAAGAATACCGAATATATACATATAAAAAAAAAAAAAAAAAGGTACGAAAAGTCACGGAAAAACAAAAATAGGAATAAAAAAAAAAAACAAAAAAGGAAAGAAAAGAAACGAGAAAGAGGAAAAAAAAAAAAGTAAAAGACCAGCGTAGGAAGCGAAATATATACGGAAATGCATTGCTATTGAAAAAGGAAGCGTTTTCGAAAAACTAAAGAGCATATTCTGCGAATCTGCAAGGGGATAGGAGAGGGAGGGTGGCTGAAGGGAGAAGGAGGGGCAAAGAAAAAGAAATAAATGCAACACGGTAGACTCGGGCAGACCATTCGTATACATTCAGCTACAGCACACTATAACAGCTCGAACGAGGGACGAGGGAAAAGAAAGAGGGGAAGAAGCAAACTCTCTCATAACGAAGAGGGGTAAGCGAGGGGAGAGAAAATTCGCCGGGTAGTGGGGGAGGAACGAAGAGAACTGACGAATCGCGTGAAAGAAGAAGCATACAGCAGTAGGTGCACATCGGTGCACGTACGAGACGAAGTGACGGCACGCCGGAAACTGAAACGCGGAGAGCGTCGAGACACGAACGTTTAATGTCGCATTTCCGTGCTGTTTTTCTACAGTGAGCATCTTAGCCAGTGTGTGATTAGATCCATCTCGAGTTTTCTCGAGTGTGTAGTTTGTTGCGGTATTAGAGAATGGCATCCGACGAGGAGGTGGACGAGAGCTACGCGGGTAAGTGCCAGGAGGGACACACTTGATCACAAATACTACCGGAAAGTTGTATCCTCGAACACGCAGGACGCGCGCTTTTCGTACGATGGCTGCCATATCAATTGATCCTTCTGTAGTTTTCCATACATTCTTTCTCTCTCTCCTATATTTTCATCGCGATTTCTCCTATGTGTTTTCCCTTCGACGCGGGTTAATCGTTGAAATGGAATTTATCGAAGTTCCAATTCCCTAGGTCTCTTCTCCTGATCGTTCTCTCAATGAAGGAACAACTAACCTTCGAATTGTCAAACAATTCCCCGAGCATTCGATGATAATCTATTTAACAGGTTAATACCATCGCTGGCAATCATGATTTATCCGATCCTCGTATAAATGCAACGAATTTAATCGTTCTTGTATAGGTTATTGTTTACATTCTACGGTTACATAGAAATCACATGATTTTTTTTTACTTCCCTTCGTTTAGATTGTTCCTGTGGTTGCAAAGTGGCCAGTGTCGTATTATTACCGTGCAATTTCGTCGGCACTTGGTAAAAGTTCGATCTCGAATCTTAATATTATTATCTCGCACGTTCTAACCGTTGACTGAAATTTTTTCCTATGCACACAGGAATATCGAATGCCTCGTATTATTTCCCACTGTGATTCTTATGTAATTAATGCTTAATGACTGCTCGAGAAATTTTTCATTCCACGATTAATTCCGTATGTTTCCATCGATTCCGTTCGTCGTTTCGAATGAAAAATTCGACAAGTTTCCGTTGTTTTTTGGCATAAAAGAATTCCAGTACCATCTTAATCTACTTTAACCGCTTAACCGCAGAGTAGTAAAGATAACTTCATTCATCATGTACATTTCGACGGTCTTTTTCTTTCCAATTCCTTTCGTTCGATCTCTTATTTACAATTCGATTCTTTTCTTTCGCCGTTGCTGGAAAACTTAGAGAAAGAAAAATCAAGCCGTAACGACAATTCTAATTTCTAGCGGAATCTTTAAGTAATTTCGCAATGCGTGCTTCGGTTTTCTCACCATCTGGTACGCTTGTGTGTGTATATATTATACAGACGCACACCATTAATCACAATATATAAGCGACCGGTGCAAGCTTCTCGAGGAGATCGTGTTCCGGGACTTATTAAAAATTTCTCCCATATATCATAATCATGAATTCTTCTACGGCCTTTTAACGTAGCCGGGAAACGAATGAATTTAGAATCTGCGGCAATATTATGAATATAAAATATAGACATCCAGTGTGGTGAGCCCTTTCAAAGAAAATGGCGGACGCATACTCTTGTACACAGCATTCACCAAACGAGGATTAGTCTAAAATAATGTTATATATTTCGATTATTTCATCTTAATGCTTCGATCATCTTCCAATGACAATCATGCATATGCTCGTGCTTGCTGTCGCACAAAGATCACATATTTACGCCGGTTTTATTCTGGTTCTGCCAAAAAAATTAAAAAATCGGTTTGTTATAAAACGTTATTGATTTGCCAATTATTAATTTACCGCTATATCACGAATTGGACATACGGAGCAATAGAAATTCTTCCAATCTTATTTCTTTTTCTTCGTTTTATCTATTTTATGTTAATATTGCAACAATTTAAAAAATTTTTTTTTTTTTTTTTTTTTTAACAAATTTTTTTTTATTTAATAAAAAATCGAGTTTAGTTACTTTTTGGACTTTGATTTTTATTTTCTGATCTTTAGAAAAAGCGAATGGTCAAATTTTTTTATCGTATTGTTGTAATATTATGATAACAAAGAATTATTATATCGAAATAATATAAAATATTTTTATATCTGTGTATTTGTAAAATATATAGGACGATTATATTAAAGTATTTTTAAAGCTCTCCCAACTATACGTACGCGCGCACACACACGCGAGGGGGAAGGGGGAGTCATAAAATATTGATTTATATGAAATATTAATTTTGTTGGAAGTATATGGATACATTAACTATTCTTAAACCTATACATTGTAATGAATACAGATATTGATTTTATGTAAGCAGAAGTAGGCAATGAAAAAGTTGCTTATTATATTAGTCACACCATGGAACTATCATATTACAGAAATGAAAAAAATATTGTTAGAAAATTTATACTGATTTATTTCATACTAGTTAGATTTCTATATATTTCTTCATAATTACATTTGGACTATTTAATTAGATTTTTGTTATTTTATAAAATAATGTTTTTTCAATTTTATGAAATTTTAGGAGAGGATGATATAGATGAAACTGGAGGGCAAATTTCAAATGTTCAGCAAGTGGATGGTTCATCTGATGCAGAAGAATCTCAAAGATTAGTTAGTATTTTACATGTAGATTTTATATATATTTTTTTTTTTATTTGAATTTAGAGCATTAATTGAAAAATATATTTTTTATATAGGAGGAAGATGATGATTATGAACCAGAGGAAAGAAAGAAGAGAAAAGGCAAGAAACGAAAAGCACGTAGTGAAGATAAGAAAGGGAAAAAAAAGAAGAAAAAGAAAAAATCTGATTCTGGAGATGTAATTATTTCTGCTCTATTTTCCTTGAATATAATTCATTTACCAATATCAGATAATCAAATAAATAATGTTTTTGAATTTTTATTTATATTTCAAAATGTGACATTATTTATTTGGTTGTATAATATAATAAGCTAAATATTTTTATTTTATATAGGAAAGTGATTTTGGAGGTGGTGGTGAAACTGGTGATGTAGGTGGAGATGATAGTGACTATGCAGGCAACAGAAAAAGTAGAAAATCTTCCTCTAGGAAATCATCTAGTCACAATGCACCAGCTCCTTCTAGCCAGGAACCTACAACAGGCATGCCTACAATAGAGGAAGTTTGTAACACCTTTGGACTGACCGATGTACAAATTGAATACACTGATGCAGACTTCCAAAATTTAACTACTTATAAATTATTCCAACAACATGTCAGACCACTTCTTGCAAAAGAAAATCCAAAAGTAAAGCCTTTATTATAAGTAATAAGTCCAAAATAATATTTTTTTTCACAATTTGTTTATTTATTGCATTGTAAATTTTTAGGTTCCAATGTCGAAACTTATGATGCTAGTAGCTGCCAAGTGGCGTGATTTTTCTGAATTAAATCCTCACACACAACCAGATGCGGATGTGACATCTGCAAATGTAGATGAGGATAGCAGGAATGCGAGGGCAAATCGTGGTAGTGCAGTTCAAGAAGGCGGAAGACGAAGAAGATGATGATGAAGATAGCGATAGAAAACGGAAATCGCGAGGATCTAGAGCAAAAAAGGGCAAGAAAGCTTCTAAAGTACCAACGCTTAAAATCAAACTTGGGAAACGCAAACGTGGAAGCTCAGATGAAGAAGCAGAAGGTAGTGGTGCTGGTACAGATAGAGATTCAGACATGGAATTCGAGCAGATGTTAGCAGATGCAGAAGAACCTACTGGCGCTGACGGAACGAATAAAGGAAATACAGAAGAAAGCGGTGTCGAACCACCGGCAGAGCCACCTGTTCGCAGGAAGGCAAAGACCAAAATCGGAAATAAAACTAAGAAGAAGAAAAAAACGAAAACCACGTCGAAGTTTCCAGATGGCGAAGAAGGTCTTCAGGTATAATTTATTCATCTTATCAATAATTATTTTCTTCTCGTCACGATATATAGGATTTTGAAAACATTGTAGAATTTTTTGTATAATGTTTATATTTTTATATACAGACTGATCATCAAGATTATTGTGAGGTGTGTCAACAAGGTGGAGAAATTATTTTATGTGACACATGTCCTAGAGCTTATCACTTGGTGTGTTTAGAGCCTGAATTAGAAGAAACCCCAGAAGGAAAATGGAGTTGTCCCCACTGTGAAGGAGAAGGTATTACAGGTACCTTCCTTGTAACCCTGAACCTTTCATCCTCCCCAATATGTTGATGCATATTAAATCAACAAAAAGAATCATAATTTACAGAATGATTAATTTTGTTTTCAGGTGCAGCTGAAGATGACGACGAACACATGGAATTCTGTAGAATATGTAAAGATGGTGGTGAATTATTATGCTGCGATAGCTGTACTAGTGCGTACCACACACACTGTTTAAATCCACCGCTCTCGGAAATTCCTGACGGTGATTGGAAGTGTCCTAGATGTTCTTGTCCTCCTATACATGGGAAAGGTATTATAAAGTTAAGAAAAAATTATTCATTATATACCAGTAACTTATATTTAACTTTTTATATTACAAAGTTTCAAAGATTTTGACCTGGAGGTGGAAGGAATGCCCAGAAACACCCTCGGAGGAACCTTCAACAAGTAAAGCAGCTCCTAAGCAGCGTAGAATGCGTGAATTCTTCGTGAAATGGGCAGATATGTCTTACTGGCATTGTGATTGGATCACAGAATTACAACTGGATGTTTTTCATCCTCTTATGTTCAGGTATGTCATTTATCAAACAAACAACGGTATTTAATATTTTCTTTAATAATTCTTTGAAATTTTGTAATTTTCAGAAATTACTCACGAAAGTATGATATGGATGAACCACCAAAATTAGAAGAACCGTTGGATGAAAGTGATTCTCGTGTAAAACGATTGAAAGAGCAGGATGGTGCTACAAATAGAGACGAATATAATTTAGAGGAACGATTCTATCGTTATGGAGTTCGGCCAGAATGGCTTGTAGTACATCGAGTAATTAATCACAGACTTTCAAGAGATGGTAGAGCGACGTACCTCGTTAAATGGAGGGAATTAGGATATGATCAAGCAACTTGGGAAGATGAACACGAAGATATTCCTGGGTTAAAACAGGCCATTGAGTATTACCTGGATCTCAGAGCCGCAAACTGCTGTGATGGTAGTTCCTCACGCAAGGGCAAGAAGGGTGAGAAGAGTCGGTTAATTTATTTTTTCTTTTTGCAATTTAAGTTACAAGACATAAAATGACCATATATGTTTTGTTCAGGTAAAGGCAAAAAATTAAAAACTCGAGAACTTATTGATGATGAGGAGAGAACACCTAAGAGATATACCCCTCCACCTGACAAACCTACCACGGATCTCAAGAAAAAATATGAGCGACAGCCAGAGTATTTAGATCAAACTGGAATGCAGTTACATCCTTATCAGCTAGAAGTACATATTTTCATCGTTTTTTATCTTTATCACAATATTTATTTCAACGACCTTTACCTGATTTCATGACTTTATAGGGTTTGAATTGGTTAAGATATTCATGGGGTCAAGGCATAGATACTATTTTAGCAGACGAGATGGGATTGGGAAAAACAATTCAAACTATCACCTTTCTCTATTCGTTATATAAAGAAGGACATTGTAAAGGACCATTTTTGGTATCTGTTCCTCTATCAACTATCATTAACTGGGAACGTGAATTTGAAACCTGGGCACCTGATTTCTACTGTGTTACTTATGTTGGCAAGTATATACAAGGACAATTAATTAATAAAAATAAAAATTGATTGATTCTCTTGACTAAATAATATGTATTTTAATTTTAGGCGACAAAGATAGTCGTATTGTAATTCGTGAGAACGAATTGTCTTTTGAAGAGGGTGCTGTTCGTGGAGGCCGAGCATCAAAGATTCGATCGAATCAAATTAAGTTCAATGTTCTCCTTACAAGTTACGAACTGATTTCAATTGATTCTGCGTGTTTAGGTTCGATAGATTGGGCTGTATTAGTAGTAGACGAGGCGCATAGACTCAAATCTAACCAGTCGAAGTTTTTTAGACTATTAGCGTCTTACAATATCGCATATAAATTATTATTAACCGGAACTCCTTTGCAAAATAATTTGGAAGAATTGTTTCATCTTTTGAATTTCTTGTGTCGTGATAAATTCAATGATTTAGCTGCATTCCAAAATGAATTCGCTGATATTTCGAAAGAAGAACAGGTGAAGAAATTGCATGAGTTACTTGGGCCACATATGTTGAGGAGATTAAAGGCTGATGTATTAAAGGTACTTGCAACATATTTTGTACAGGTTCAATATGTAAGTTACTCTAACTATTGTTTTTATCCATAGAATATGCCAAGCAAATCTGAATTCATTGTTCGTGTTGAATTATCGCCCATGCAAAAGAAATATTATAAATACATATTGACGAGAAACTTTGAGGCTCTAAATCCTAAAGGCGGAGGTCAACAAGTATCGCTTTTGAACATCATGATGGATCTTAAGAAATGCTGCAATCACCCTTATTTATTCCCGGCTGCGTCTCAAGAAGCACCAACTGCACCAAACGGAACTTACGAAACATCTGCACTAATAAAAGCAGCAGGAAAATTAGTTCTATTGAGCAAAATGTTAAAAAAACTAAGAGACGATGGACACAGAGTGTTGATCTTTTCTCAGATGACAAAAATGTTGGACATTCTTGAAGATTATTTAGAGGAGAGGGTTACAAGTATGAGAGAATAGATGGTAACATTACTGGCGCTCAGCGACAGGAAGCTATCGACAGGTTTAATGCACCTGGTACGTGAACAATTTTATTTTATTTTGTATATATTATCGAAGTAAAATTAACAAATTAATTTTCAACAGGTGGTGCGCAGCAGTTCGTTTTCCTACTTTCTACTCGTGCTGGTGGTTTAGGTATAAACTTGGCGACCGCTGACACTGTAATCATCTACGATTCCGATTGGAATCCGCATAATGATATTCAGGCATTCAGCAGAGCTCACAGAATTGGTCAAGCAAATAAAGTCATGATTTATAGATTCGTAACCCGTAACTCTGTCGAGGAACGGGTCACACAAGTGGCGAAACGTAAAATGATGCTAACACATTTAGTTGTAAGACCTGGTATGGAGGAAAAGGTGCTAATTTCAGCAAACAAGAACTTGACGATATCTTGCGATTCGGTGAGATTTCTAATGTTAAAATAAATTTCATAAAGTTGAATTTCAAACTAGAAAATATACATAATTTCAATTTATATTAGGTACTGAGGAATTGTTTAAAGAAGAAGAAGGTAAAGAGGATGAAGCTATACATTATGATGATAAAGCTGTAGCTGAATTATTAGATAGAAGCAAGGAGGGTATCGAACAAAAAGAAAATTGGGCTAACGAGTATTTAAGTTCTTTCAAAGTCGCGTCGTACGTAACGAAAGAAGGTGAAACAGAAGAAGAAGCGGACACAGAAATCATTAAACAGGAAGCTGAGAATACAGATCCGGCTTATTGGATTAAATTATTGAGACATCATTACGAACAACAGCAAGAAGATCTTGCCAGAACACTTGGAAAAGGTAAATATAATTTGTTCCTTTCATACATACGTGTGTGTGCGTGTGTATGTAAGTTCGTGCGTGGGTCAGCTATATGCACATACAGATGTAATAAAAAGTGATAATTGTTTTTAGGAAAACGAATACGTAAACAAGTAACTATAACGATGGTGTAGTAACTGGAGATCAAAGTACAAGAGACGATCAACCTTGGCAAGAAAATCTCTCTGATTATAACAGCGACTTCAGTGCACCTAGTGACGACGACAAAGAAGATGATGACTTTGACGAAAAGGGCGATGGTGATTTATTGTCTCGCAGAAGTAGACGAAGGTTAGAAAGGAGAGACGAAAAAGACCGACCTCTTCCTCCACTTCTTGCCAGAGTAATGGAAATATCGAAGTACGTTTGTATAATTTCATAAATAACTTGTATGTTTAAAAATGAGTGAAAAATGGATACTATAATGGTTCTTTTAAATTCAGGTATTAGGTTTCAATGCTAGGCAAAGAAAAGCATCCTGAATGCGATTATGCGTTATGGTATGCCACCACAGGATGCGTTCAACTCTCAGTGGTTAGTTACTCGTTCGAAATGCATCCCACAGTCAGTAAATTTAAAGTACTGTTAAAGTATATTGTCGCATTTCAGGTTGGTGCGAGACCTGAGGGGCAAGTCAGAAAAGAACTTTAAGGCATACGTTTCTCTTTTTATGCGACACCTCTGCGAACCTGGTGCAGATAACGCTGAAACATTTGCGGATGGTGTACCGAGAGAAGGCCTAAGTAGGCAGCACGTTTTAACAAGAATTGGTGTAATGTCTTTGATAAGAAAAAAAGTAAAGTTTTTTTATTTACTTATTTCTTTTTTTCCTAATTTTTACTTTCTTTGTAATAAATATTCTTCAATATTGCATTTAATAGGTGCAAGAATTCGAACATATAAACGGATATTACTCGATGCCTGAAATGATTCGAAAACCAGTAGAACCTGTGAAAATAGACGGTGGTGTAGATGGTGTAACTGGAACTAGCAGTACTAGTGCAACTCCAGCTACTTCTAACGCACCTAGCCCGAGTCCCGCTGCAACTCCAACTCCCGCTGTTGTCCTTGGATCTACAAATACTGACTCTAATAAAATAAATTCCGACACCTCTGAAGTGAAAGAGTGTAAAGAAGAACAAAAAGATAAAGATGTTAGTGTATTTGGTTTTTTGAGATAAATATAAACTCTAAATAAGCTTGTAATAAAAAAAATATGAATTTCAGGGTGCCGATGCAAAGGACGTGAAAGAGGAATCAAAGGATTCCAAAGAAGAGGAGGAAAGTAATATGGATAAAGATAAGGATAAAGAGGATGTAAAAAAAGAAGAGAAAGACACAGAAACAGAAGTAACGGATAAGGGAAAAAGATAAAGCGGACATTAAAGATGAAAAATCATTAGCAAAGCACGACGAAAAAATAGAAAACGCTGAAAAACAAAGTGAAACAGGATCCTGAGGAAGATGTAGTTATCGTTAAAGATGATGAGGAAGAAAGTGAAAAGCGGAGGTATTTGTTGATTCGACAAATATAAACCTTACATAAAAACCTTATTTATTATAATTGTCAAGACTTCTGATTTTACATTATAGGAAAAAGATAATAAAGATAAGGATGTAAAGGACTGTGATTCGGAGGCTATCAAGCCTAAGCGCAAGTTCATGTTTAACATAGCTGATGGTGGTTTCACAGAATTACACACATTGTGGTTAAATGAAGAAAAGGCTGCAGTGCCTGGTCGTGAATACGAATCTGGCATCGAAGACACGACTATTGGCTATTAGCTGGTATTGTTACACACGGTTATGGTCGTTGGCAAGACATTCAGAACGATATCAGGTAATAGAACCTGATGGTAACAGAAAAAACATATATGTTTAATATAAATGTACCTAATTTCAATATTATTTTACAGGTTCGCGATAATAAATGAACCATTTAAGATGGATGTAGGAAAAGGTAACTTTTTAGAAATAAAGAATAAATTCCTAGCTCGACGCTTCAAACTGTTGGAACAAGCATTGGTGATAGAAGAACAATTGAGAAGAGCCGCGTACCTGAATCTAACGCAGGATCCTAATCACCCTGCGATGAGCCTAAATGCAAGATTTGCCGAAGTCGAGTGCCTTGCAGAATCACATCAACATCTTAGTAAAGAAAGTCTTGCAGGAAATAAACCAGCGAACGCTGTGTTGCACAAAGTAATATCTTTATCAATGAAACATAATTTTCTTTTTTCAATGCATACCTATTGATTATATTTTTCTATATTCTATTACAGGTACTAAATCAATTGGAAGAGCTATTGTCTGATATGAAATCTGACGTAAGCCGTTTACCAGCAACTTTAGCACGTATTCCACCTGTTGCTCAAAGACTTCAGATGTCAGAGAGGTCGATATTGAGTCGATTGGCGGCTACTGCCCCAGGCGGAAGTAGTTCCCAGTCAGGCCAGGCAGCATTGTTAGCACAACAATTTCCTGCAGTTTTTCAGGAGGACAATTGCCAGCTACATTGCTGTGCTGCTAATTTCGGGAATTTTAGACCACAATACTCAGTACCAGGTCAACCACCACAGGGATTCACAGGTTTGTAATAAGTATTAAACTTTAAAAATGTTAGTATAAACTATTAACTTCTAGACATGCATACTACTAAAATAATTTACATTGCAGCTTGAATAGTAAGTGGTTGACAAACAGTGGCTCAATTAAGAACTCGTAATGGCGCAGATTAACACTACCTTTTAACAAGATCGTGTGGCGCTGCATTATTTTTCGTAAATTACGATTTTTAGCTGAATTTCATTAGAAAAAGAGACGCTAAGATTTAAAGAAATAACGAAGACAGACACACACAACACACACACACACACACACACGCATACACATACACGTAACGTGTTACATCTAAATTACATTATTCCTGTATTTATTATGTGTACATTCGGCGTTTAGCATCAAGATTTTCATGTTTTTGTATTTATACATATACGGTCTTTGTAGAAAGAGGCATAAATTATTTTTCTTAAGCTAATTAAGAGTATGATTTATATTTCTTCATGGGCCGGCGTGTATATCGTATTGTAACGATAAGTACATTTTACTTAATACAAACAAAAAAACAATTTATTTAAGAAATGAATATAGATTTACATGGATTTACGCAGTTTAAACGTAAGGTGCGTTAATTAATTCGAGCGATTAATCGTTCGACATAATTTATTCGCAACTTTATTTGCACCAATATTTTCCCGATGGATGCCTGAAAGACTTAATTAGTCAAAAGCCTGTTCCCCGATATGTGTATTTGAGAATTCAGGGATTTCAGTTCGGATTGCATGCTGAATAATACCAAGTATCGTCACTGAAGATATGAATACGAGTACTACCACAAGACGAACAATGGCAATCATTTTAGTTAAGACTGACATTCATGTATTGTATTCGGGAGAATTCATTTCGTACACGATTCTACATGCTATTGTAATGCATGGGTACCCACATGAATAGATAAAGTTCTCCATACGTGCACACTTTAATCGTCAAACTTTCAGTTTGAATTTTTTTTTATTAAATGCCGTACTATATAGGTACCACTTGCAGAAGACGGAGGCACAAAGTCTGTTTGATACTTAAATACTATAATGCACACGGTATTACAATATCACTCATATGTAATTCGACTCTGCAAGGATCGATTGCGTTACTAAGGGAAAGTCATACCGATAATAATAAAAAGAAAAATATGACTTAGATTCGAATTTGGTAATACCGTGATCATTTAATAAATATACTTTGTATATATTTGTCGAGTTACATTCTATCGCACCATATACCAGAATACACACATATATCTTATAGCATTCTCGTATAAGTAAGGTCGAAAGCACGTCACACCCCATGCATTATATTAGTAACAAAGAAGAAAGAGGAATGACTATAAATATAATTATGATACACAGAACATCTTTTTTGTTGTTCAATTTTTTCTACCCCAAATTTAAGATACATTTGAGCATCTTCATTTCTAAATTCATGGATCCGCCAAACTATGGCAATGGCAAATTTTACGAGTAGCTTAGACTGTAGCTATGAAATTCTGAATGTGAATGTAAAAAATGAAAGAGAAAAGAATGAGAGAAGAAATGAGTATAAGTGGAACTGAAGAAACTGACTCACGGAAAATCGTTTGTTGTATGTATTAATTCTGCTGGAATAAATTAATAATTAGAAATCACATTGGTATTTGATGCTTTTACAGGTTTCAAATGTTTGAAATATATTAAAAATTGTAATATAAAAGACTTTATTGATTAGCACATAGACAATAATTAGAAGTTACAAAACTCTATGAAGTTTACATAAATACATTGAAACATTTAATTAAAATTATATATTCGCTATTATGATTCATTTTATTCGTTAGTTTATATGCTGTAAAATAAATACAATTTAATGTGTAAATCCAACAATATGACAATGCAACAGTGAATAGAGTAATGAAAAATAAAATATGAAACTCTTTTTAAAGCGAGTAATAAGACAATAATATTTATAGAAAGATAGAAAAGTTATTAACCGGACGTGTCTTTACTCTGTCTTTGTTGGAGCAATTCCCTAACATTGTTTCCACATTCCTTTAAATTTTGTTGGAAATATGTTTTATTATTTTCTAAAGTTTTCACTTTCTCGTCGGCATTTTTCATTCGTTTTTTAAGACCGGCTTTTTATGCTCTCCATATCATCCAAAAGAAACATTCTGCCAACGGATTCGTAAGTTTTCGTATTCTCTGGATAGGAGGTTACCTCTTTCATTGTTAGTTCAGCAAGCTGTTTGGATCGTTTTAATTTGTCGATCTGCAAATCCGCCAATTTTAACTTTTGCGTAGTATCAAACACTTTGTCGTGTAACTGTGAAAATGCTTTTATAAGCTCCTCATCCGATTCTCTTGCCATTTTTCTGCAATTATTTCAAGAAGTATAGGTTAAAAACAATATCTATTCCTTAGGTCCAATCGTCTTAAATGTAAATTTTTATCAAATACGACAAAATTTAACTGTTTGATAAAATATAATTAGTTTGTTATTTTTTTATATTATTACTGTACAACAATATAAAATATATGTTAGTATACCTTGTCGATTCCACCAAGCAAGTTTACATGAAAACTTCAAAATCGTTTTGTATTTCACGCATTCGTATTTGGGATCGTTTCCAATTGCGCTACAATATTTTATGTATACAGAGTTGTATTGTTATTTCTTATAAATTGTTATTTATTTTTAATTCAAATCGTTGATAAAAAGGCGAGAATTATGATAAAATTATACATCATAACTATTTAAGTTATTTTAATTCTGATAATGTTTTTATTCATTTGTTTTCTTGTTAACATACTTCAGTTTTAGTACAAAATTATATTATGAAAATATAATCTTTATAAATGTTTGTAAGGTATTTATTAGTAGACAAATATAATTCTGAAATTAATATTATATAAGTTTATAAATGATACAAATAAGTATCTAATATTGAATAAACAAACGTAAAATTTCATTCATTTGAAACATATGAATCACTCTTGTAAGTTTACTTAAACCATTTCTATTCATAAAAGGTGCACCTTACATCGTTTTAGTTTTTTAGCAGCATAAACTATAAGAGATTAGGAAATAAATTAGAAAGAGACTAACAATTAATTTTAATAAAATGAAAGTCGAAACTCTCTAATCTCTAGCTCTTAATTTGTGCAAGCTAGTCTTAAATTTCAATTATATTATTTTAATCTATTTAATACGCTAGTAAAGATAGATAAACAGATTAGATACGTCAATTAAAAAAATTATATTCTATATAAATTTACAAATAGATAAAACTTTTATCATAGATTTTTTTTTAAATCTGCAATAATATTTGTTTTATTTATGAAATAAAACTTATTTATTCTTGTAAAATTTATGACAATTTAAATACGTAATTCGTGAAGTAATTTGTATAAGAAAAATTATTTTTCATATTTACGAATTATTTCACAAATAAAAAAATGAAATAAAACTTATTTATTCTCGTAGAATTTGTGATAATTTAAATATGTAATTCGTGAAGTAATTTGTATAAGAAAAATTATTTTTCATATTTACGAATTATTTCACAAATAAAAAAATGAAATAAAACTTATTTATTCTCGTAGAATTTGTGATAATTTAAATATGTAATTCGTGAAGTAATTTGTATAAGAAAAATTATTTTTCATATTTACGAATTATTTTATATTATATGTCGTATTAAAAAGAATGGTATGTTTTCATAGAAAAGAAATTAATCTTTCAAGAGGAATATTGATCTTATAAAAGAAAAATACAATACAAACAGATGACATCGTAATAAATTAGAGCACAGAGTCGATGTGATAGTGGAAAATAGGTTGCTTCGTCATACATGGTATCGGGTTTGCGGAGATATCTTTTCACAAAGATTCTCCAATGTGCGGATAAAAGAACACCTTACGTATCGAGAATGCTAAAAAAATCGCTTCAAAGTCCACCTGAGAAAAAATTAAAACCAAATCAAGGCTCGGTTAATTTGATTAAAAATTTGAACTTTTCTACTGAACATAACCTGGATACAGACACGATGATCATTGACAAAATGCAAACGGAAAATCAGCCACAGGAAAATTCTGTCTGTGTTTCAAAACAATCACAAGCGAAAGTTACGTATTTAGAAACACCTGTTAAATCGGAAAATGACATGAAAGAATACAGGTAAAAGTAGTAAAAAAAAATGTCGAATGGAACATATGTTGAGTTTTTTCCATTTTTATTTTATTTTTAATAAATAGTTTTCTTTCCCATGTAGAGTGATTCAATTAGAAAATGGCTTAACTGCTCTGCTAATTGCTGATCTACACTCCTATCAAGATGACAAAAATGATGATAAAGGTAAAAGAAACACATATGTATTCCATAAACAACTTTATTTATATTAATAATTTACTTTGTTTTAATTTTCTTATACTATATATTATCTTTATACTAATCTTTTAAATGATTTATAAAAGTATAAATATTTGGTACTTATCAGTGGAAGCAATATCTACGGTAAATGAAGAGGAAGACGACGAAGAAACTGACAGTGAAGAAGATGAAGATGATGAAGAAGAGAGCGAAGAAGAAAGTGACTCAGAGAATAACCAGTCAGACTCTGATAAAGAAGTTGAAGATTCTTGTACTTACACCAAACGAATAAAAAGAGAAGAAAAAATGGTATCTTTTATCAAAATATGCCATATATAATGCTTAATCTATATAAAATATATCAATTGTTAATATTCTTAGTGTGCTGCTACGCATGTTTCTTACACAGGCAGCATGTGGATTATCAGTGGGTGTAGGAAGCTTCAGTGATCCACCAGAAATTCCAGGTTTGGCACATTTTTTGGAGCACATGGTTTTCATGGGATCGGAGAAATATTCTCAGGTACTCATTCAAACAAAAATTTTAATACACTTGTATTTATAGTAAGAATTTGCAGGAAAATGATTTTGATACATTTATTAAAAAAAAGAGGTGGATCGGATAATGCCTCCACTGATGTGAATTAACAACCTTCTACTTTGAGGTACAAGAAAAACATCTTCTATCTGCACTTGATCGTTTTGCTCAATTTTTTATTAAACCTTTAATGAAGAAGGATGCTATAACCAGAGAACGTGAAGCTGTAGAAAGTGGTATATATTACAAACCATTAATACAATGTGATTTAATTACTTCAGAAAATAATAATGTTAGATATTGTATATAGAATTTCAGATGGCCTTACCCTCCGATTTTTGTAGAGAAGAGCAATTATTTAGTAGTTTTGCTCAGTTGAATCATCCAGCAAGGAAATTTAGTTGGGGTAATTTGATTACATTACGAGATAATGTGACTGATGAAAAACTCTATGAAGAATTGCATAGTTCAGAGAGCGTCACTATAGTGCTCACAGAATGAAACTTACTATACAGGTTGGTTTTATATTGTCCAAATTCAAAATCTGCTATAAAATATAAATAATATTGACTTTCGAATTTTATTACAGGCCAGACTTACACTTGATGTATTAGAAGACTATGTGATACAATGTTTTGCAAATGTACCAAATAATGATTTACCACCTGATGATTTTACTCAGTTTAAAGGGGCAGATTCATTTGATACACCACATTTCAGAAAAATTTATAAGATCAAACCTATAAAAGATGTCTGCAAAGTATGTCTTTATACATTTAAAAGTGGTAGCAATTTTAATAATGATCTTGTTTTATTTACAGGTTGAGCTAACATGGGCCATGCCACCCCTTCATGATTTGTATAGGAGTAAACCACATCAATATCTTTCCTGGATTATAGGATACGAAGGCAAAGGTTCTTTGAGTAGTTATTTAAGAAAAAAATGTGGTGTCTTCAGATTTTTAGTGGAAATGAGGAAAGTGGCTTCGAATATAATTCAATGTACGCGCTGTTCAACTTGTCTTTAATGTTGACTGAGCAAGGATATAATCATCTGCCAGAAGTATTGAATGCCGTATTTTCATTTATCAATTTAATGCGTAAAGAAGGACCACAGAAAAGAATTTATGATGAAATCTCTCAAATTAAACAAATGAATTTCAAGTAAATTAAATTGTTTAATAATTGTTTATTACAGTAATTAAAATAATTGATAGGAAAAAAGTTTTTTTCTTTTTAGATATGCAGAAGAGTCTCCATCAGCAGAATACGTGGAAGCTTTATGTGAAAACATGCATTATTATCCACCTCGTGATTACATCACTGGATGTGATTTATATTTGAATACAATCCAGAAGCTATACAAGCATGCTTAAATTATTTAACACCCAATGACGTAAACATTATAATTTTTAATAAAAAATTTAATGATGAAGAGTTTGATAAAATAGAACCTTGGTTCAAAACCAAGTACACAGATATGGAGATCCCTCAAGAGTGGATAGAATGCTGGAAGACTATTGAACCTTTCCCTGAATTTCATTTACCACTACCTAATGTGTTTCTTACAGATGATTTCAGTTTAATTACAATACCACCTTGTGTGCCTAAATATCCCACGAAAATCCATTCAGACGAGATAACCGAAATTTGGTATCGGCCTGATCCGAAGTTTGGTTTACCTGAATGTTATATGTATTTTTATATTATATCACCAATGGCTGTTTGTTCATTAAAAAGGTAAATCTTTAAAGTCGTAAAGCATAATTTAATTTTACAGAAATAATTAAAATTTTAGTGCAGTTTTGATGGATTTATTCCTTGCGATGTTAAATCAATTATTAGTGGAAACATTATACCCAGCGACAGTTGCTGAATTAAATCACGATATTTACCCGAAAGAGAAGGGTATTATGCTTAAAGTGAATGGATTCAATCAAAAATTACCTGTAAGTAGATTTATAATTGAAAAATAAATTACAATTTTTTTTTAAATAAATTACAAAGTTTCTGCTAATTTACTGTTTTTTGGTTTATATTTATAGCTTTTATTGATGAATATTGCAAAGTATATAGCTGATTTTCCAACATTAATAAGCAAGGAATTTTTGATGTAATGAAAGAAGAACAAATTAAAGCGTATTATAATAATTTTGTAAAGCCCAAAATATTAGTTCAGTAAGTAGTAATCCTTACAAAGTCATAAACAATAAAGGGTAAATAAAAATTTACATTTTCTTTTACTGTTTCAGAGATGTGAGATTATCAATTCTATGCTGGTTCACTGGATGGCAGCGGATAAACACGTTGCGATCATAATGTGGAATTTGCTGAATTCCAGAATTTCGTTAAACATTTTACTGATCACATTTATATTCAGTCTCTAGTACAAGGAAATATGGCCAAGGATGATGTGATTAAAAACGTTCAGGAATTCGTTAAAGCACTTAATTGCGGACCATTGTTGCCTAACACTATGCCACATATGAGAGTGGTGCAAATACCAGTTGGATCGCATTATTGCAAAGTAAAGAATTTTAATAGTACGGATGTAAACTCTGTAGTGATAAATTATTATCAATCTGGCATTTCATCCATCAAGTTGTTAGTCATTATCGAATTATTAATTGTAAGTATAAGTTTAAATTCTATTGTTTTAAATTTATCGTATAACTAATAAGTATTTCTATTAATTTCAATACAGATGATCATGGAGGAACCTCTTTTTAATCAACTGAGGACACTGGAACAACTTGGTTACAATGTTTCTTGTTCATTAAGCGATACCTTTGGTATTCTTGGTTATTCCATCATTGTGTATACTCAAGCGGATAAGTATAGTACTGAACACGCGGATAACAGAATAGAAGCTTTCTTAGAAATGTTTAATAATATTCTGGAAGAGACATCGAAAAAGGATTTAGACAGCGTTAAAGAAGCAGTGATAACATTGAAACAGTGTGCGGATATACACCTGAAAGAAGAAATTGACAGAAACTGGCGGAAATTATAACTGGAAATTATATGTTTGATAGAATAGAGAATGAATTAAATATGATAAAGCACATCACGGTTGACGAATTGAGGGAATGGATAAAGTCTCACACAGTTAATGGAAGTAATTTTAGAAAATTAAGCGTGCACGTGGTTGGAGTTGATAAATCACTTGAGACGCAGAATAATGGAAATGAATTGCATGTGAATGAAACTGATTGTAAGTAATTATTTTCTATTAAGTTATGCATCTCATATTTAATGAAAATCTTGTTCTAATATTCTTTTTTACAGCTAACTTAAAAATAGAAAAACGTGGAAATGTAAAAACATTCATTGATTTACATTCCTACCGTGGAAAAGACTGACAAATCTTTGGTTCACATCACTGACATTCAGGAATATAAAAACAAACTGTATAGTTATCCTGAAATCACATTACTTTATGATATTAAATTCCTTTAACAAAATTGATAGTCATATTTAAAAAACTTTTCTGATAAATAATAAACTGAAATAAAAATGCGAAAAATATTGTGTATGCTGTTAATTATTTGTTTTACTTCGCTTAACTAAATTAGTATTTAAGAAACAATTAAATTATAATTTTAATAATCCTCATTACAATTATGTTTTTATAAAATAATAGAATATTAATTTAGAGAGTAACATATAATTAAATTAAAGGTAGCACATAGAGATAAAAAGGTATGGATATAAAATGGAAGATGAACTTATAATATAAAATTATTTTTTACTTTTTTTATAGTTCTTTAATTGTATTCAAGACATGACAACACGTTTCAATAAATCATTAAACTTCCGAAAATGTCAGCCAACCATCTCCGAGAACCTCTCATACGAACAGCTTTCTTTACAAAACTTTACTGAAAGTTTGTTTCCTTTATTTCAAACCGTGCAGTATGTTCTGCAAAGCTTTTCATTATTTTCCTTTTCAACTCAACAGAGAATCTCTATGAACCATTACCATTCTCTCTACTTTGCATGTGTGTCGTGTAATTGCATTATACAAGAAAAAACGAAGATAAATATATATATGTATATTTATATATAGACACACATATACATATACATATATATATATTTTTTTATTTTCTTTTTTTTCATCAAAAGAAACAAACTTAAAATATCTGTCATTGGAGAAACTTCTCTGCTTGTTGGGGTAAAGAAAAAAAAGATTGTTCTTTGTTTCCCAATACACAGCTATTATTTGTAAATGATTTTCCCTTTTTTTTTCATTATTAAGAAAGAAAGATGTCCTTCATTCAGTTAGCAGAGGAGTTGTATTCCAAAGAACAGATTTACAGCAAAATGTCGATGCAATTTGAATACTCTAAATTGTTACAACATCCATTAAAGTGCATTTTTCATTTAGTATTTCGAATAATTGTTGAATATATTGATTTTTTTTTGTTTTGTAGTATTATAGAGTTGCCACTACATTTATACAATGGTTACCTCCTACTTTCCAAATATGATCCACGCTTTAAAAGTACCTTAAATGTGACTTTTTTTTTAGTTTTATAATAATTTTTGGTTGCCTCGTGTTTTCGCCAGCACTGATTCTTCGATTTATTATGTTCTTTTTGTGATTTGCCTTTAACTTCCTACACGCCCGTGTCTAAATTAACGATATGAAAATCTTCAACTTGTTTTATTTCTTTAAACACGCAAAGAATTAAATTTTCACGCTCTGCTTTTTTCGTTATCTTTTTCTTTTCCCTTAAAAACATATCTTATCCGGTTTTCCAACTAGCAAAAGCATAGAATCAGCTCTGCTTGACACTAGACATGAATGGGGTATATGTTACAACAGTAAGTTACAAGATAGAATAATCCAACAAGAATACATCAATGTGACTGTGTATTATAGAAAAATGCAACGACTAAATGAGTCGGCTAGGTAGTACTTAGAAGTATAACAAACATATCTGTAAATTATCAACTAATATAGCATATGCTGATTTACGGTACAGAAATCTTGCACATCATTCTGTGTCAACTTCTACAGCAAATGTACATGAATAATGTTCGCTGGCTTATATAGACGTAACATTAAATCATTATACTGCAATAATTCTAACACTGTTATGCCAACAAATAGCAGCTTGAAAAAGTATTATAATTATATTACATTTGACAATAAGTTTTTTTACTGTTTCAAGAAATATAGTAACCACCTAGCGACCCATATAGGTTGAAAATAACTCGATCATTGACAAAAATTATAGCGCACGTACAATTTTACTTGTACCTTTTTCTTCACACTCTCGTTATACAAACACAAAGTGTACTCACTGAAGGTTTTACTTATTTTGTTCGCAAAAAACTGCTCGCATTTCATGCGCTATACATTTAATCATCAATTACTTTGACTTCTTATATATTAGAAAAACAAAAGGATAGTAAAACAGAAAAAAAAACAAACGTACAATGATTATAAATTGTAACCATACAATGATTACCCGCTGTATACGCACTTGGTATTTTAATCATTTTATCTTTTCTTGTTCTTGTTATTTCCTTTAGCTATGAAAAATAATAGCAGAATATACGTTATGTAATATTTAATAAGAATATATAAGGACGGGGCCCACATACATTTGCAGCTACATTGATAAGTGTTTAATTCGTACTTCATCTTTTTTTGGTTTTTATTTTATTAATACTTTTTATTTACTGTTTTTGCTACCGTACTTTTAATATACCTTGTTAATAGAGTATGCAAGCGAAAACTATGATAAAAACAGAAACTTAAAATTTACGTATCGAGCGTCACAACAACTCAATATCAACTTCACTTTTCCCGTTTTGGATTTTTCATCCTGGGCATTCTATATCTTTTTTCTATTGGGTTGATATCGAAAATCCTGACATCCTACTAGCACGGAGTTGTAATATAATATAACATTGTAAAAAAAGAGTGAGAAGAAACAAAAAAAAAAGAAGGTTCTTTTCGTTTCTTAATGCCCATTGGTTGCGTACTTCTATTAGAGATACAGTAATAAAATAATAATATAAACGTATTTTTCATTAATCTTTTTTTTTTGTGGAAATCATTTAAAATAAATTACTGAGATTAATGATCTGCTCCATTTTTATATGTTATATTTTTTCCCTATGTACATTTACATATATAGTGTGATTTTTGCAAGAAGACCTAAGGTTCTACTATAATGTGATTATAAATCAAACAAAGAATGAAAGAACAATAATGATAAAAAAGTAAGATTATAACAAAGAATGATGAAATAGCAAAGCAACAAAAGTTTTCATGACTTTCTTGACATTGAGAAACATGGTAAATCATGTATCTTGCTTAATGCTTAGCTTCTTGCTGCATCGACATAAAATAGAAATTTGCTCAAACAAAAAATATAATCATAATATTAATTGAAAAAAACGGAGAATAGTTCACTGGAAATTGACGCTTTGATTTATGATAAAAATGCTTCTATAAAGAAAAAAAAAGAAAAGAAAAATCAATATATATATATATGTAGTCGCTTAATTTACATTCTCGTTCAACCGTTTCTCACTTATTAAGCATTTATCGTCATCAATATTCCAGCATTATCATCGTTATCATTACCATCATTATCATTGTTACATAGCAAGAGTTTAGAGATGTGCCTTACTTCGAAATACAATTAATTTTCCGTTTATCTCAGTGACACATAATGTTCAAAGATCGAGTTTATAAATGGAACTTTTGTTTTTTTTACTTTCTAAATACACAAAGAGAGATTATTCGTTTTATGTGTTGGCTCATTTTGTTTCATTTTCTCACACGGATACGTCCTCTATCGTTAAAGTGGTATTCGTGGGCCCCTTTTTGTTTTACGTGTTTTATTATTTTTTCTTTTATTACTTATTACAACGAAAAAGCAGGCACGAGTCAGGCGCGTACCTGTACTTTTTACGTCGATCATTTAATCACCGTTTTACGTTTCCACTTCTTTCTTTTGCATTATACATTATATTTTATTATTTTTACGGTACTTCTGCTCTGTTGTATTGTTTTCAATAATATGGATTTCGTATATATTTGTTTCCTTTATTCATTCTTTATTTTTTCCCTTTTCCGTTATCTTTTTTTTTTTTTTTTCATATTCCGTATCATGGTTTTCTTTGCTTTCGCTTCAATATTTAGTACATTAAATTATTTCATTTCTTATGTTTATTGCGTTACCTCATATCAGTGCAGCAGCAACTGATTGTGTTGTGTACCATCATGTTTATACATATAGTTTATATATATTATGTCTTTTTTATCGTTTCTTTTTTCATTTTGCTTTATTATATATTTTGTATTCTCCGGTTTGCATTTATCAGGATGATCGATTTCTCAGAAAGAAAATCTAGCTTTACACAAAAGCGTAAAGTGGCGTTTTACTCTCAAATATTCCATCCGTCGGATCTGAAACGTCTCTCTGCTTCTAGTTTAACATTATCATTATCATTATCATTATTATTATTAATATTATTATTATTTATTATTCATTATTATTATTATTATTATTAATATTATTATTATTATTACATTGGTTAGTCATTCATGAGCGATTGGCGTCGTTTTAATTTAAATTGTTCAAGAAAGATACATGGCGATTTCCTTCTTTTCTTTCTTTTTTTTTAAATCTATATCGGTGCATATTTTATATATTATATATTGTATTCGGAAAATAACGTGTTTATGAATGTGTATTATTAATTGAAAGTCGTCGAATAATAGCAATATTCATTTTTGCTTCTTTTAATTTATACAATTTCATTCACGAGACTTTTATTTCGTTCCATTTCTCTTTTTTTCTAATCTTCATTATCTTTTTTAATTACATTGGAAAACTGTTTTTTTTGTTTTTGTTTTTTTTTTCATAACATACGCTGAAATAGCTCATATTGAAGCTGACATTTGTTTCTTCTTCTTTTTAAATATAATTCCTATTTTCGTGTTTTCTTTTTTTATTTTTTTATGTTTTTTTTTTTTTGTTTTTGTTCGCTTTTTTCTTTTGCAAGCAACTCAGAACTTTGAGAGCTTCGGAGACACAGAAGAATTAATGAGATTTTTTTTTATTAAATCGCGGATGTCAAACATGTTCAACATACCATCGTCTCTTTCTAAAGCACTTTTTCATTTTCATCTATGTTTTCTTTAAATCTTTTCCACATTCTCTGTACAATACCCTTTCTTTCTATGATCTTATTCATTCATTTTAATTCTCTCAGGCTCAGTTCAACCGTCGCTCAAATTATATAAAGTTTCTCATTGTCTTAATGCATTTTTTACGCAATAACAAATCTACAAAAATATAACATTTTTATCTTATCTCTCATTATATTATCTCAATAAATGGTTTTCTCTCTCACAATCGCGTTCTCTCTCGCTCTCGTTCGTTCTCTTACTCAATTTAAATTACCTCTGCACTTTAGACGCATATCTCCTTTCCATGTCATTTTTATTTACTCTTTCTCGTCTTATTTTCATTCCTTTCCATAAATAATCGTGTTCTGTCGTGCTGTCTTGTTTCTCTGTTATATGTAATATCATACTTTACTGATAAAAGAACCACCTCCCACCCTTCGAACCTCAATGATCTTTGATAGAACGTCGTTTCGACTATTCTACACATAAATAGTATTTTCTTTCTTCTTTTAACATGATGATCTTTTACCTTGAACCGGTTCCTCGCGTGGCAAAAGCGCAAAATAACCGGTCACCTCTTTTATGTACACCAACCTCACGCTGTCTAAAGTAACTATTCGTATGTACAATTAAAGGAGGGACACGTACATCCTTCCGAAAATATGCTACAAAAAGCACGAATTTCCAAAATTTTCATCTGTGCAGAAGAGGTAGCGGGGAAGACAAAAACATAAAGATAAAAAACATTTTCATGGAATAACGAAAGAAGAATAAATCTTCAAAGTAGAATTATTCCTTTACTACCGATTAAGATCCATTCATTCTGGCGATATAGGATTAAAACAAAGCAAAATGTAGCATATTTTCCAAGCGACATCGGAAGCACTGTACAAGAGTAACTCTTTCAGAGAACTTCGTCTTTCTTTTTTTGAAAATTCAAGCCGATTACTCTCGCAACGAGCCCGACGCGTGTCCACGGGTACATATCGTATTTCTTATCGTACATGGAAATTTGTAATTCGTTCAAAAGTCATTCATTCCTCTCTCCATCAACACAACAGCAAATAAATATATCAATCGGA
This sequence comes from Lasioglossum baleicum, assembly GCF_051020765.1. Classification (NCBI taxonomy): domain Eukaryota; kingdom Metazoa; phylum Arthropoda; class Insecta; order Hymenoptera; family Halictidae; genus Lasioglossum; species Lasioglossum baleicum. Next base: position 39,470 of record NW_027470274.1, read on the forward strand.
TCACGTACACGCGTGCACACAACCTCAATCCCTCATTTTGTTCATGTTCTTATACATTACACGCGTGTACGCGAACCGTCACGCGTTAACATCCCACGTTTATGTACATTTCTTATGTTTCTCTATGTGTTCGTTTTCACACTCGCGCGTCTTCAGCATTTTCCTCTCGCTTTTTCTTACCCCTTCTCTCTCTCTCACACACTCTTTCCTTCTCTCTTTTTCATTGTAATCTTCATGAATAAAACAATATTTTCACATTCTTTCGTGATACTCTCATTTAATACTATCTCAACATTCATACATACTCACACATCATATACATACTCATACACAATCAATCACAACGTACGTATAATATGCTATTGGGAATCTCTAATCTAAATCATATATAAATATATATTTTACCTATATGAAAAGCATCAGTCTCCATTTGCTAATGAATGTCTCAGTATTCTGTCTCGTGTTATCTATAAAACAGAGTAAAATTACTTGTGATACACTGTCCAGTATGTTTCGTTTATCTGTCCGTCTGTAACCGTCTTGGGATATATGATTTTTATCGGAAGTCTACAATTATAAGAGATCAGAGTACTGAGACTGTCAATGCGAGCATTTCATATAATACCGGAAAATATATATTTTCATTGTAAAAAAAATAATCACACTTCTTAAGAATTAAATACTTATAGCAGCTGACGACTTGTTCTCGTTCTTAGTAAAATTAGCGCACGCATACACTAATCAGTCGAGTTCATCCTTATGGTGATCCGAGCGGAGTAGTAATAGTCTAAAAACACGCTCGTGTTAGCACAAGCACGATTTCATTGTTTTTATTTTCTTCTTTTTTCTATCATGTTCATTTTCGCTCTTATCCTACACACTGAATGGTACGTTTGGCAGTGAGGACATCGTATCGTGTACGTCGGAAATGGGTCTACATCCTTGTGGTTTTACAATATCTTGACATCGCGTTAACGATGTTTTTTCTCCTACATTAGTTTAATTAGTTTGGCCCCATCAGAGCTTTAGACATTGTTGAGTGATTTTGCGCATAACATTTGAAAAGCCTTTTTCATCTTTTTCATTGTGCGAAAATTCAAGGCAATTTAGTTAAGAAATTTTCTTCTTTTCCTTTTATTTAATATATGAAACTTACACATAAAAAAAAAAAAAAAAGAAAAGAAAAGATCTAAAAGCTTTTCCTT
>NW_027470275.1:0-40653 GCF_051020765.1 Lasioglossum baleicum
TGAAGATCGAGAGACAAGCCGTCCGAGAACGCATCAACCTTCTTTTGGTGTCGTACAGTTAATTCAATTGCTTAACATATATTATTGTTCCGTGAATCCAACCAGCTATTTCGGGAGTAAATTCCCTGCGCAGTATTGGCAATTGACACCTTAATTCTCGGTATGAATGTTAAAGTATATATTCTAGCCGTTTGAGATCCTTACCAATTGATAAAACGTAATAAGTTTTAAATCAGGTCGTACAAACCGCGAAACTCACCAGCTTCATCTACAGCATAACTTCGTTCTTTCAGAACTAGAAATTAGTCTTCACTTCAGTGACGAGCACCTTAACTACATGTATAATTTAGAAGATCTAGTGTCAAACCGGTTGAGATCTTTGCCACAATTCTTGAGAGTCGCACAGAGATAAGAAAAAAGCTTCACCCATCCTGTGATGCCGAGAGTCATTTAAGGTAATCCGAGAGTAAAGCCGCTGAAGAGATTTGCAACATAACCCATAATTCACGGTATGAGCATTGAAGTAGAGAGTCAAGCCGTCGGAGATCATTATCAACTCGTATAAAGCCATTCTCTATACTGAAAGCGTACCGTTCGACACCTATCCTTCTTTAGCGAGTGCCGTGCTGAATGTTCACGGAATCACAATAGTACACACCTTAGCTGGCGGACATGAAATTTTCATATATGCATAGCAGTATCCAGAGTCCAACAGTTTGAGAACGTTACCGCATCTTTGAGAGCCGTTCGGCTATATCAAAAGCGTATCCTATCCCGCGGTTTCGAGATGCAAACCAGCTATATCGAGGGTATTCCGCTGAAGAGTTTTTGTAATAGACAGCTTGATTCACAGTATAAACAATAAAGTATTGAGTCAAACCGTCGGAGAAAAATATGATTTTGTATAAAATCATTCTTCGTACCGAATACCTAACCTTCCGAGTATCAGCCCGCTGTAGCGAGTGTCATGCTTAGTGCTCACGGAAACCAATTCAAAGACATTTTAGCTGACGGATACCTCATTTTTATGCGTAAATATACGAACAATCGAGAGTCAATTCGTTCGAGAACGATCTCACATTCTATACGGAACAATCGGCTAAGTCGATAGCTTCACCTAATCTGATATTTCGATAGTCAAATCGGATATTCCGGGAATAAATCCGCTGAAGAGTATTGGCAGTGGACACCATAACTCACTGTCTCAATACTAAAGTAGAGAGACATACCATTTGACAACGTCATCAATTTGTATAAAGTCATAACCTTTATCGCAAACCCTACCATGCTGGATCGTTGCGCGCTGTATCTTTTGAATAACTTTGTGCTCAGGGGATCAAATTGATAAACATTTTAAGGACCGGGCCATAATTTCACTATGAATACGCAGATCGATGGTCAATCCGATCCAGAACATTACCATCTTGCATGAGGATCGAACGGCTAAGTCAATAGCTACACTTATGTCGTGATTCCGGGAGAAAAGCCTGGTTTTCCGGGAGTAAATTCGCTGAACAGTCTTGTCATCTGTCACCTTAATGCAGAGCGTCAATATAAAATTAGGGTGTCAATCTTCATGAGGGCGTTACCAATTGGTATGAAGTCACACGTTTTACTGAAATCCTTAACCACCGAAAGCATAACGCGATGTATCGACACTACAGCATGGAGTCCAGAGGTAGAAATTATTATAAATTTTATCCACGGGCATCATAATTTCATGTATGAGCTAGAAGATCGACGGTCAAACAGTTCGACAACGTTACCACCATCTTTGGGATTCGAACGGCTAAGTTAATAGCTGCTCGAATCCTAGGCTTATGAGTGTCAAACTAGGTATTCCGGGAGTAAATGCCCCGTTCCGTATTGGCAATAGACGCCTTAATTCTCGGAATAAATATTAAAGCAGACCGCATACTGTTATAGCGCTTTACCCATTTGTAAATAGTTAATCCGTTTACCGAAACCCTTACCCGCCTAAAATGTAAACCTCCTTATCGAGAGTATTACTTCGTGTTCAGAGAAACCGATTATTATAGATTTTAGTGATGGACACCATAATTTCATGTATGACATGGTAGATCGAGGGCTAAAGCTCTCCAGAACGTTACCACCTTCTTTGAGAGTCGAGACAAGAGTCGCTAAGTCAATAGCTTCACCTGTCGAGTGATTTCGAGAGCAAAACCAGTTATTCCGGGAGTAAATCCACAGAGCAGTATTGTCAAAACACACCTTAAGTCACCGTATGTGTATCAAAGTACAGTGTCAAGCCGTTGAAGGTCGTTACATGTTGGTATACCGTCAAACTTTTCACGCAAGGCCTTACCTTCGGTGAACATATCCCGTTGTATCGAGAACATAACTTCGTGTCCGGAGAAGCAAACTAGTATACGTTTTAGTGACTTGCACCTGTAATTCATGTATGAATAAGAAAATCGAGAGTAAAGCCTTTCAACATCGTTACCACATTTTTGTGAGTCGCGTAGCTAAGGCAATATCATCACGTATCCTGTGGTTCCAAGAGTGACAGCAGGCATTCCGGGAGTAAATCCGCTGAACGGTATTGGCAATAAACACCTTAATTCGCGTATTGAATACTAAAACTGAGCGTCATACAGTTTCAGAACGTTACCAAATGCTATATAGTCAAGCGTTTTACCGAAGACCTTACCCTCCGATAAACTAACCCGCTGTATACAGAGTGCAACATCGTGTTCTGTGGGACGAATTAGTATACGATTTAGCGACAAGACCATTAATTTCAAGTACGAACTAGAAGATCGATGGTCGAGCCGTTCGAGAACGTTACCACCCTCTTTGAATGTCGAACGGATAAGCCAATAGCTCCGCCTGTGCTGTGATTCCGAGAGTAAAACCAGATAATCCGAGAGTAATTCCGCTGAAGAGTATTGGCAGTAGGTACCATAATTCGCGGTGTGAATATTAAAGAAGGCCCTCGTGCCGTTGAAGGACATTCTATATTCATGTACAGTTAAATTTCCTACAAAATGCCTTACCCTGCGACGAACTGACCTGCTGAATAGAGAGTATAGCACTGTGATCAGAGATTCGAACGGATAAGTCACTAATTTCACGTGCCATGTGATACCGAAACACAAACGGGCATTCCGAGAGTCAGTAAACTGTACAGTATTGGCAATAGATACATTGATTAGCGGTGTGGACACTAAAATAGAGCGTCATACCGTATGTGTACGTTATCAATTGCTATGAGGTCAAATGTAACACAGACGGCCTCACCTTCCGAGAAGCTAACCCGCCGTATCGAAAGTATTGCTACGTGTTGAGGGAAACACATTAGTATACAATTTGGTGACGGCGCATTAAATTCATGTGTGAATTAGAAGATCGAGTACCAAACCATTCGATAACGTTGCCAGCTTCTGTGATAGAAGAACAACTAAGCACTAGCTACACCTGTCCAGTGTTTCGGAGTGTCAAATCAGGTATAGCTGGAGTAATACCGCTGAACAGTATTGCCAATTGGCACCGTAATTCACGGCATGGATCTTGAGGTTGAGAGTGAAACCGCCGGCGAACAATACCATTTGGTACAAAGTCATTCTTTTTAACCCATAGTTTACATTCCGAGAAAACAAGCGATCGTAGTGATTGTCTTGCGCCGGGTTCACAGGAACGTATAAGTAGTCATTCTAGCAGATGGACATCTCATTTTCATGTAACAGTAGAATATTCGGATGTCAAACCGTTCAAGGACGGTACCACCTTCTTTGCTAGCCGCACAGCCTTGTCAATAGCATATCCTATCCAGTGATTCCGAAATTCAAGCCAGGTATCCCTGGGGTAAATGCGCTGAACAGTATTGGCCATGGGCGCCTTAATTCACTGTATGAATATTAAAGTGAACTGTCGAACCATTGTAGAACGTTAGATATTGGTGTGAACACATGCTCTTTATAGAAGGCCTTACCTTCCGATAGGCAAACACGATGTAACTAGAGTATTACTTCGTGTCCAAGGAGAGAAGTTAGTCATAATTTCAGTGACTAGCACATTAACTTCATGTACGAATTAGAAGATCGATGTATCACACCGCTCGAGAACGTTACCACCTTCCTTGACATGCGAGCGGCTATGTCGATAGCTTCACCTATTCCAAGATTCCAAGAGTCAAACGAGGTATTTCTGGAGTAAATCCGGTGAACAGTATTGCAATAGACACCTTATATCACGGTATGAATATTAAGGTAACGACTTAAATCGTCGGTGAAAATTACCTATTCGTATAACGTCAGTCTTCGTACTGAATACCTTACCTTAAGAGAACCAAACCCGCAGTAGCCTGTGTCTTACTTACTGTTCACGGCTGCAAATTAGTAGACACTTTAGCCGAGGGGCACCTTATTCAAATGTGTGAATAGAAAAATCGAATATCAAACAGTACGAGAACAATCCCACCTTCTTTGAAAGACGAGAGGCTAAGTCAAAAGCATCTCCTATTCTGTTATTCCGATAATCAAACAATGTATTCCGGGACACATTCTGCTGCACACTATTGACAATAGTCACCTTAATTCACGGTTAAATACAAAAGTGTAGAGCCTAACCATTGTCCAACGTTACCGATTAGTATAATGTCAAACGTACTACCGAAGCCAATGCCCTCCGAGAACCTAACCCGCGGTATCGAGAGTATAACTACGCTTTCAAATGCACAAATTGGCAGAGATTTCGGGACGCGCACCTTAACTTCAAGTTTGAATTAGTGGATCGAGGGTGAAACAGCTCCAGAGCGTCACCACATTCTGTGTGAGACGAACGTCTAAGTCAATAGCTTCACATATCCTACGACTCCGAAAGTCAAATCAGATGTTACTGGAGTAAATGCGTTGTGCGGTACTGGCACTAGACACCTTAAATCACGACATGAATATTGAGATTCAGAATCCAACGGTCGGAGAATAATACCAATTTATATAAAGTCAATCTTTTTACCCAATACTATACCTTCTGAGAACCCAACCCGATGCAGCGTCTGTGTTCTTTATTTTTGACGTTATCAAATTAGTAGTCATTGTAGCAGATGGACACATTGTTTTATGCATATATTGGGAAATCGGTGGCAAACCGTGCGAGAACGTTTCCACCTTTGAGAGCCGCACGTTTTGGTCAATAGCTTCACATACCCGGTGATACCGAGAGTCAAACCAGGTATTCCGAGAATAAATCCCCTGTGCAGTATAGGCATTAGACACCCTAATATTCTGAATAAATATTAAAGTACAGAGTCAAACCGTTGTAGAACGTTACCTAATATTATGCATTTAAAATTTTTACGGATACCTTACCTCCGAGAACCTAACCCGCCGCAGGGAGTCTCTTCACGGAATTAAATTAGTTGAAATTATACCAGACGAACACGTCATTTTCATGTATGAATTGCAAAATCGAGTGTTTAACAGTTCGAGAATGGTACCACCATCTTTGCTAGTCGCACAGCCTTGCCAATAACTTATCCCTGGGGTAAATGCGCTGATCAGTATTGGCAAAAGACAGCTTAATTCACTGTATGAATATTAAAGTACAGTGTCGAACCTTTACACTACGTACATATTTGTATGAGCACATCCTCTTTATCGAAGGCATTACCTACCGATAGCTAACCCGCTGTATCTAGAGTATAACTCCGTGTTCAGAGAAACACGTTAGTATACATTTTAGCGATGGTCGCCATAATTTCATGTATGGTTTAGAAGACCGATGGTCAAACCGAATGAGAACGTTTCCAACCTGTCTGACAGTCGGGCGACTAGGTGAATGGCTTCACATATCCTGTGATTCCGGGGGTCAAACCTGGTATTCCGGGAGTAAATCCGCAGTACGGTATTGGCAATAGACCTCTTAATTAGCGGTATAAATAGTGATATAGAGATTCCAACACATCGTGGAACGGTACCTACTAGTATGTGGTCTAACTTTGTACCGGATACTTTACCCTCCGAGATCCTATCACGCTGCAGCAAGTGTCAAGTTTAGTGTTCACGGAAACAAGTTTGCAGGCTCTTTTGCAGACGGACACATTAATTGCATGTATCAATTGGAAGATGGAGGGCCAAATCATCCGAGAATGTTATCACCTACTTTGACAATCGTATGGCTAGGGCAATAGCTTCACCTTTCCTTTGTTTTCGAGAGATAAACCATGTACTCCGGGAGAAAATCCGCTGAAGGATATTGGCAATAGACACCTGTATTCACAGTTTTAATATTAAAGCAGAGCATCAAGCCGTTTGAGAATGCTAGCAAATGCAATAAAATCAAACGCTTTATCGAAGGACTTACCCTCCGAAAGCATAATCCCGTGTATCGAGGATATAACTTCGTGATCAGAAAATGAAATTAGTTTTGATTGCAGTAGTGTCCACAATATGTTTGTGTATGAATTAAAAGATCGAAGGTCACACCTTTCGCGAAAGTTAGCGCCTTCTGTGAGATACGAACGGCTAAGTCAATAGCTACACCCATCCTGCGATTCCGAGAGGCAAACCACGTAATCCGGTAGTAGATCCGCTGAACAGTATTGGTATTAGGCACCTTAGTGCACGGTATAAGTATTACACTCTACAGTCAAACCGTTGTTGAACGTTACGAATTGGTATTGAGCCAAACTTTTCACCGAAGGTCTCACCTTCCGAGAAGCTAACCCACCATATAATGAGTATAACTACGTGTTCAGACAAGACAATCAGTATCCATTTTAGTGACTGGTACCATAATTTTAGATATGAATTAGAATATCTAATGTTATACGGTTCGGGAACGTATCCACCTTCTTTGAGAGTCAAATGGCTAAGTCAATACTTTCGCATATCCATTGATTCCGAGAATCAAACCAGGTATACCGGGATTGAATTCGCTAAATAGTATTGACAATAGTTACATTAACTCGCGGTATGTACATTAAGGCAGTCCGTCAATCCGTGGGTGAACATTACCAATGTATCGAGAGTACAAAGCAGTATTCAGTGGTACGAACTAGTATACACTTTAGTGGCGAGTACCTTAATTTCATGAATAAATTCGATGATCACGGGTCAAACCCATCATGAACGTTACCTCCTTGTTTGAGAGTTGAGCGTCTAAGTCTCTAATTTCACATATCCTGTGATTCCGAGTGTCAAACCAGGTGCTCCGGGATGAAATCCGCTCATCAGTATTGTCAATGGATGCATTTTTTCCGGGTTGCATATTAATATACAGAGTCCACCAGTTGTAGAACTATACCAATTGGTATAGGTTCTAACATTTCACCGATGGTCTAACCCACATAGAACATAACACGATGCACCGAAAGTATAACTTCGCGCACAGAGAATCAAATTTGTGTTCATTCTAGCGTGTATCTCCTTAGTTTCATGTATGATTTAGAAGATCGAGTGGCAATCCGCATGTGAACTTTGCCACCTGCTGTGGAAGTCGAAAGGCTGAGTCAATAACTTCCACTCTCCTGTGACTCCGCGATTCATACCTGGAATTCCGGGAGTAAATACGCTGATCAGTGCCGGCAAAAACACCTTACTCAACGGATCGAATATTAAAGTAGAACGTTACACAGTTTGAGATAGCTCCCAGTTGCTATAAAGGCATACGATTGATCGAAAGTCTTGCCGTCCGAGAAGCTAAGCAACGTTGTATGTCATGTATAAGTGAGAAGATCGATAGGCTTACTGTTCCAGAACGAGACTACTGTCTGTGAAATTCGCACAGCTAAGCCATTAGCATCACCTATCCTGTGATTCCGAGATTCGATACGCGAATTCCGGTTTTCAATCCGCTGTTCAGAATAGGTCATGGACACCTTAATTTAAGTTACGAATATTAAAGTAGGGAGGCAAACCGTTGGAGAATATTACTCATTGGTATGATGTCCTTCGTTTCACCGAATATGTTACCTTCCTCGAACATATCACGCAGTAGCGGGTATCACGCTTGGTGCCCACGGAATCAAGGTAGTAAATATTTTTGTAGTCGGACACTTTACCTTCGATGCAGGAACAGAATAATCGGGAATGAAACCGTTCGATAAGTTCCCCACATTCTTTTGGAGTGGAACGGCTAAGCCTATAGCTGCACCTATCCTGTGATTCCGAGAGTCGAACCAGATATTCCGCGGGTAAATCCGCTGAACGGCATTGGCAATAGATACCTTAGTTCGCGGAGTGAATATTCAAGTACAGCGCCAGACCGTGTGAGAACGTCACTAATTACTATAAAGTCAAAGTTTTACCGAAGGTCATACCTTCCGCGAATCTTATCCGCTTCGTCGAGGGTATATATGTTCGCGATCAGATTATCAAACTAGAAAAACATTTTAGTGATGGGGACCTTAATTTCAATACGAATAAGGAGATAGAGGGCGAAACCGTTCGAGAAAGTTACCTCCATCCCAGAGAGTCGAACGGCTATGTCAATAGCTTCACACATCCTGTGATTCCGAAAGTCAAACCAGATATTGCGGAGTAAATGCGCTGTTCAGTACTGGCAATGGACAATTCATTCCACGGTTTGAAAATTAAAGCAGACCGTCAAGCCGTTGTAGAAAATTACGTATTCGTGTTGAGTTAAACTACTAATAGAATGCCTTCCTCCGAAAAACTGACCAGCTGTATCGAGTGTATAACACCGCGTTCAGAGGGACGAATTAGTACACGTGTTAGTGACGAGCACCTTAATTTCATGCATGAATTAGAAGATCGAGGGTTAAACCGCGTGGGAACGTTGCCACCTTCAGTGAGAGACGAGCGGCTATGTCAATGGTTTCACATATCCTGCGATTCCGAGAAGGAATGAAGTGCCCGTCACTAAAGTGTCTACTAATATGTATCACTGAACACGAACTCATACCCTCGATGCAGCGGATTATGTTCTCTCAAGGTAAGGTATCAGGTAAATAGAATGTCCTTAGGCCAATTGGTAACGTTCTCAAACGGTTTTACGTTCGAATTTGATAATCATACTATGAATTCAGGTGTCTACTGTTAATACCGTTCAGCTGATTTACTCCTGGAATACACGGTTTGCCTCTCAGTATCTCAAAAGTAGGTGAAGCTATTGTCACAGCATTCGAATTTCAAAGAAGGTGGTAACGATCTCGATTAGATTGACAGTAGAACTTCGAATTCCAACACGATGTTAAGGTGCTCGTAACTAAAATGAAAACTAACTTCATTCTCTGAGCAGGAATTACACTCCCGATACTGCGGGTTAGCTTCTCGGAAGGTAAGGCCTTCGTTTAAAATTTGGATTCCACACAAATAGGTAACCTGCTACAATGGCTCGACTGTGTATTTTAATATTTATACCGTGAAATATGGTGCATAATGCCCATACTGAACAGCAGATTTCTCGCTGAATACCTGATTTGACTCTCGGAATCATAGGATTGGTGAAGCTCTTGACACAGCCATTCGATTCTCAAAGAAGGAAGTAATGTTCTCTTTCGGTTTGACCCTCGATTTTCGAATGCATTAATGAAATTAACGCTACTGCTGTTAAAATTTGTAGTATATTGTTGCACTGAACACGATGTTATACTCTCAAGCGGGTTAGATTCACGGCAGGTACGGCGTTCCGTAAAAGGTTTGACTGGATACAAATTGGTAACGTTCTGAACTGGTTTGGTGCTCTATTTTAATATGCAAGCCGAGAAATAAGGTGCACAGTGCGAACACTGTTCAGTGGATTTACACCCGGAATAACTAGATTAACTCTACGAATCACAAGGTAGGTGAAGCTATTAACGTAGCGGTTCGTCTCTCTCAGAAGGTAGAAACTCTCTCAAACTCTCTGACCCTCGCTCTTCTTATACACAATGAAATTAAGGACCCCGTCACTAAAATGGTTAATTCTGTGTTTCCCTAAACACGTAGCTATACTCTCGGTTCGGCGGGTTAACTTCTCGGACAGTAATGCATTCGGTAAAGCGTTTGACTTTATAGCAATAAGTAACTAACTCGAACGGTGAGGTGCTCCACTTTAATATTCACTCCTCGAATAATGGTATGCATTGCCGATACTGTACAGCGAATTTACGCCCCAAATAACTGGTTTCACTTTCAGAATCGCAGCATCGGTGATGCTATCGTCATTGCCGTTCGTATCTCACAGAAGGTGGCAACGTTCTCGAGTGGTTTGTCCCAGGATCTTCTAATTCATACATGATGTCAAGGTTGGCGTCACTGACAGGGGTGCTAATTTCAGCCTACAACACGAACATAATCTCTCGATGAAGCCGGTGAAATTCGAGGAAGTTATCGCCTTCGCATAACGTTTGACTTAATACGAATATGTAGCGTTCTAAATCGGGTTGATGCTCCGCTGTGATATTCATTCCGTGAATTAAGGCGTCCATTTCCTACAATATACGGCCGATATATTCCCGGAATACCTGTTTAGACCCTCGGAATCGCAGGATAGGTGAAGCTATTGACTCAGCCGTTGGAATCTCTAAGAAGATACCAATGATTTCGATGAGTTTGACACCTGAAATTCCAATTCATACATGAAATTAAGGTGCCTGCCACTAAAATATATACCAATGTGTATCTCTGATTACCAAGATATACTCTCGATGCAGCAAGTTATGTTCTTGCAGTGTAATGTCTACGGTAAAACTTTTGACATTGTACAAACACGTAATGTGGATCCACAGTCGGTCTGTGTATCTTAATATTTACTCCGTGAAATATGGTGCCTAATGACCATGCTCAGCAGCCGATTATCTCGCGGAATACCTCCTTTGCCTCTGGGAATCACAGGATAGTTGAAGCTGTTGACATAGCAGTTCGATTCTCAATGTATGTTGTAACGTTCTCGAACTGTTTGACGCTCGATCTGCGAATTCGCACATGAAACACAGGTTGCCGTCACTAAGATATATAATGATTTGCTTCCTTGTACACAAAGTTATACTATCGACACGGCTGGATAGATTTTCGCTGGGTAAGGCTTTCGTTAAAAAGTTTGATGGTATAGAAATAAGATTTTTACAACGGCTATCTCTGTTCTTTAATATTTATATTGTGAAATAGCGTGTCTAATTCCAATAATGTACTGCGGGATAAGTCTCGGAATACCTGGTCTGTCTCTAGGAATCTCAGGATATGTGAAGCTACAGGGGGATCAGGGCGACTCTCAAAGTAGGTGGGTACGTTCTAGAACGGTTTGACTCTCGGTCTTCTAAGCCATTCATGAAATTCAATCGCCCATCGCTAAAATGTATACAAATGTGTTTCTCTGAACACGAAGCTGTACTCTAGATATAGCGGGTTAGCTTATCGGATGATAAGGCCTTCGATAAAGAGGATGAGCTCATACCAATATGTAACGATATACAATGGTCCGACAGTTCACTTTAATATTCATACAGTGAATTAAGGCGTCTTTTACCAAGACTGCTCAGCGTAATTACTCCAGGAATGCCTGGTTTCACTCCTGGAATCACGAGGTAAGTGAAGCTAGTGACATAGCTGTGAGACTCTCAAAGCTAGTGGTAACGTCATGGAAGTGTTCGCCACTCGATCTACTATATCATACATGCAATTAAGGTGTCCGCCATTGTAATGTATACTAATTTGTTTCTCTGAACACGACAATGTATCCGCGATACAGCGGCTTATGTTCTCGGAAGATAAAGTATTGTGCCAAAAGAATGCCTTTATAACATTTGGTAAAGTTCTCAATCGGCTTGCCGCTCTACTGTGAGAAACAATTTGTGAATTAAGGTGTCTATTGTCAATGTTCTTCAGCGGATTTACTCCAGTAATTCCAGGCATGACTCTCGGAATCACAACTAGATGTAAAGTTACTGACTGAGCCGTTCGACTCTCGAATAATGTGGTAACGATCCTCCACCGTTTGTCTCTCGATCGTCCTAATCGTACATGAAATTAAGGTGTCCGTTTGCCAAAATAACTACTAATTTTTTCCGATGAACACTAAACAAGCCAATCACTACAGGGGTTCTCGGAAGATAAGGCCGTCGGTAAACAGTTTGACTCTATACCAATTCGTAATGATCTACAACAGTTTGACTCTGCACTTTACTTACACCTGAAGGTATGGTGCGAAAATCCAATACAGTAAAACGGATTTACTTCTGGAGTACCTGGTTTGACTTTCAGAATCATACTACGGGGTAAATTCGATGTGCAGTATTCGCAATGGACGCCTTAATTCACGGATTGAATATTAAAGCTGACCGTCAAACCGTTGTAGAAGGTTACCTATTGGTATATAGTCAAGGATTATGATATTAGGACTAAGTTCGGAGTCGCAACCCCGCCGCCTCAAGAGTAGATCTTCGTGTTAAGAGATACAAATGAGTATACATTATGGTGACGGGCGGCTTAAATTCTTGTATGATTATGATGATCGAGCGTCAAACCGCTCGAGAACCGTTCCATCTTCCTAGAGTGTCGAACGGCTGAGTCACCATCTTCACCTATCATGTGATTCTGAGTGTCAAGCTAGGAATTCCAGGAATAAGTCCACTGCACAGTGTTGGCAATACACACCATGATTCGCTTTACGAATATTACAGCAGATTGTCAATCCGTCGCAGAATATTACCAACTGCTATACAGTCATTCATATCACGGAATACATTACCATCCTAGAGCAAACTCCGCTTTAGCTAGTGTCATTCCTAGTGCTCACGGAATCAAATTAGGAGATACTTTGCAGATGGACGCCTCATTTTCATGTACCAATAGAAAAATCGACAGTAAAACCGTTCGAGAGCGATCCCACCTTCTATGAGGATCGAATGGCAAAGTGCATAGTTTCACCCATCCTGCCGTACCGGGAGTCAAACCAGGTATTCCTGGATTAAATTCGCTGAACAGTATTGGCAATATATGACTTAATTCACGACATGAATATTAAGGATGGGACTCAAACCGTCGGAAAACTTTACCAATTTTTATAAAGTCATTCTTTTTACCCAATACCTTATCGTCCGAGAATCCATCCTTCTGTAGCGGTTGTCCAGCTTAGAGGTCACAGAAACATATTAGTAGACATTTTAGGAGACGGACACCTTATTTTCATGTATGAATAGGAAAATCGCGAGTCAAATCATTCGAGAACGTTACCACCGTCTTTGAGGGTCGAACAGCTAAGTCAATAGCATTACATAGCCTGAGATTCCAACAGTCAAGGCAAGTATTCCGTAGCAAATGCGCGGTGCATAATTAGCAATAGACACCTTAATTCACGGTTTCAATATTAAAGCAGGCCTTCAAACCGTCGAAGAACGGAACCAACTGGTATAAAGTCATTCTTCTTACAGAATACCTAACTATCCATGAAGACAACCAGTTGGTTCGCGAGCATAATTTCGTATTCGGAGAAACATATTAGTTTACATTTTAGAGACGGTAAAATTGATTACATGTATGAATTAGAAGATCGAGGGTCAAAACTTTTCAGAATATTACCACCTCCATAGACAATCGCACAGCTATGTCAATTGTTTCACCTATCTCGTGAATCCGAGAGACAAACCAGGCTTCCTAGGAGTAAGTCTGCTGAAAACTATTGGCAATGTCCCATATCAATCAGCGGCATATATATTAATTTGGAGCGTCAAATCCACGGAGAACATAACCAATTGGTGTAAAGTCCTTCTTCTTCCGAATACTTTACGTTCTGCGAACCTATCCCGATACACCTAGAGTTTAGGTTCGTGTTCAAAGAAAATATTAGTATACATTTGCATGACGGGCACCTTTCGTACATATACGAATAAAAATATCATGCGTGAAACATGTCGAGGACGTTACCACTTTCTTCAAGAGTCAAACGGTTAAGTCAACAGCTTCACCTATACTTCGCCTTCAAGAGTCAAACCAGTTAATCCGCGTCTATACCCGCCGTACACTATTGACATTAGGCAATTTCACGGTTTGAATATTAAAGCAGACCCTCAAACCGTTGTAGAACATTACCAATTTGAATACAGTCAAACGTTCCACAGAAGCCCTTACCCTCCGAAAAGGTAAACAACTGAATCGCGAGTGTAACCTCGTGTTCAGAGAAAGAAATTAGTATTCATTTCAGTGACTGGTACCTTAACTTCATGCATTAATTACAAAACCGATGGCGAAACCGTTCGAGAACTTTACACCCTCTCTGAGAGTTGAACCGATCAGTCAATAGCTCCATATGTCTTGTGACTCCTAGGGTCGAGTCAGGTAATCCGGCAGTAAGTTCGCTGGAGAATATTGGCATCTGACACCCTAATTCACAGATTGAAAATTAAAATAGATCGTGAAACCGTTTGTGAACGTTACCAATTTTTATACAGTGAAGTGCCTTACCGAAGGCCGCACCGTCCCCGAACCTCACCCGCTTCGACTAGAGTATAATTTCGTGTGCAGAGGATCAAATTAGTAAACATTAGAGTGACGGGCAACATAATTTCATATACGAATAAGAAGATCCAGTGTCAAGCCGTTCGAGAAGGTTACACCCTCTTTGAGAGTCGAACGGCTTAGTCAATAGCTTCCCATTCCTTGTAATTCCGACGACGGAACCAGTTAATCCGGGAGTAAATCCATTATACAGTATTAGACATAGACACCTTAACTCACGGTTCAAATAACACAGTACCAATTCAAGGCGTGCTGGATACATATTGGTTTAGAGTCTAGCTATTTACCGAAGGTCTTACCTTTTATAAATCTTACCCGCTTTTGCCAATGTCATGCTTATTATACTCGGAATCAAATTAATAGACACTTTAGCAGACGGACACCTTATTTTCCTATATGATTTCGAAGATCGAGTGTCAAATCGATCGAGTCCGTTCCATCCACCTCTGGGAGTGGAACTGCTAACTCAATAGCTTCACCTATCCTTTGATTCCGAGAGTCGAACCAGGCATAACGAGAGTAAATCCACAGCAGAATATTAGCTCTTTGCACCCTACTTCAGGATATAGACACCAAAGTATGGAGTCATGACGCAGTAGAACGTTACCTATTGGTTGTACAGTCAAACTTGTTACCGAATTCCTTACTTTCCGAAAACCCACCCCTTTCCATTGAGTGTATAACCTCGTGTCCACAGAATCAAATTAGTATACACATTAGTGATGGGCACCTTAATTTCATGTATGAATTAGAAGATCGAGTGTCAAACCGTTGGAGTACTTTTCAACCGTCTTTGTGTGTCGGGCGACTGGGTCAATAGCTGCATATATCGTGCGACTCCGAGAGATAAATAAGGTACCCGGGACTAAGTCCGCTGAAGATTATTGGCAACAGACACATTGATTCACGGTATGAATACTAACGTAGAGAGTCGCACAGCTGTACAGATTTTCCTATTGGTATAGAATCTATCTCCTCACCAAAGGCCGTACCTTCCTAGAAGATAACCAGCAGTGTCGAGAGCATATCTTCGTGATCAGAGGCGCAAATTAGCGTTCACTTTAGTGACGCGCGCATTAATTTCATTTATGAATGAGAAGATCGGTTGTCAGACCCTTCGAGACCGTGACCACGATATATGAGGTTCGAACGGCAAAGTCAATAGCTTCACCACTCCTGTGATTTTGAGATTGAAATCAGGTATTCCGGGAGCGAATCGGCAGAACAGTCTTGGCAATGTGCACCATACTGCACGGTATCTATATTGAAACTGAACGACACACCGTCTGAGAACGTTACCAATTGGTATTCAGTCAATCGTTTTAACGAACGCGATACCTTTCGCGAAATTCGCCCGCTTCATCGAGAGTATAACTTTGTGTTCCGAGAAAGTAATTAGTATTCTTTTCTATGGCGTGCACATTAACTTCATGCCTGAATTAGAAGGTCGAGTGTCACGCCTTTCGATAATATAACCACTTCCTTTGATATCCGAGCGCCTAAGTAAATAGCTACACAAACACTGTTATTCCGATAGTAAAACCAGGTGTCCCGGGAGAACATCCGCTGAACAGTATGTGCAATGGATACCTTAACTCACGTTTGAATACATGAGCTGGCCGTCAACCCGTTGCAGGACATTAACTATAGGTGTAGGGTCAAACTTCTTATAGAATGTCTTGCCCCCCGAAAAAATGACTCGCTGTATCAGGAGTTTATCTCCGTGTTCTGATGTACGAAGTTGTATACATGTACTGACGAGCACCATAATTTTCTGCCTGAATTAGAAGGTCGAGGTTCAAACCGTTCGGGAACGTTGCCACCTTCTGTAAGAGACGATCTGCTAAGTCAGTAGCTTCATCTGTCCAGTTAATCGGAGAGTAAAACCATGAATTTCTGTGGTAAATTCGTTGAAAGGGTTTGGCAATAGGCACCTTATTTCAATGTTTGGAAAGAAAAGTATAGCGTCATGCATTTGATAGTATTGCCAATTGGTGATAAAGTCAAACACCTTGATGATGGCGTTACCTATGGGGGACCTAACCCGCTAGAATATAACTTCGTGTCCAGAGAAAGAAATTAGCCGTCATATTCTGAGACGGGCACATTAATTCCATGCACGAATCAGGAGATCGTGGGTCAAACCGATCTAGAACGTTGCCACATTCCTTGAGATACGAACGGGCAAGTCAATATCTCCATATCTCCTGTGAGTCCGAATGTGAAACGATACTTTCCCGAAGTAAATGCGCTGAAGAGTATTAGCAATGGAAGCCTGAATTCACGGTATGAATAATAAAGTGCAGAGTCAATCCGCTCGAGACCGTTACCAATTGGTATAACGTCAAACTCCCTTCCGGATACCTTATCTTCCGCGGACATAACCCGCGGTATCGAGAGTGTAACTTCTTGTTCAGAGAAAGACATTAGTATACATTTTAGTGACTGGCACCTTAACATTCCGGAATACAGTATGACTCTACAGCATTAGGTATCGTTCTACAACGGTATGGCAGTCTGCTCTACTATTCATACCTTGAATTACGGTGTCTATTACCAAATCTGTTCAGCTTATTTACTCCCTGAGTACCTCGTTTGCCTCTCGGAATAACAGTATACGTAGAGCTATTGGCTTTGCTGTGCGACTCTCATGAACGGTGGTGACGTTCTCCAGAGGATGGTACCTCGATTTTGCTACTCAAACATGAAAAGAAGGGGTCCCTCTGCCAAAATGTCTAGAGACATGTTTTTGCGCGAACAGTAAACACGACACTCCCTACAGCGGGTTTGGTTCCCTGAGGGCATGGTATTCGGTATAAAGTATGACTTTATATCAAGTGATAATGCTTTCCGACAGCGTGAATTTCAACCTCAATTTTCAGAACGTGAATTCTGGTGCCTATTGCCTACACTGTTCAGCGGAGATACTCCTGGAGTACCTAGCTTGACTCTCGGAATCTCTGGATAGGTGAAGCTATTCCCTAAGCCGTTCGTCTCTCACAGAAGGTGGCAACGTTGTCGAGCGGTTTAACGCTCGATCTTCTAATTCACACATGAAGTCAAAGTGCCCGCCAATGAAATGGATGCTGTCTTCTTTCTCTGAACACGGAGATATATTCTCGTTGAAGCGGGTGGTATTCACGGCAGGTAGCGATATCATAGGATAAGTGAAGCTGTAGACTTGGCCGTACGACCTTCAAAAATGATGGTAACCTTCGCACACTCGATCTTCTGTTTTATACATGAAATTAAAGTTACCATCACTAAAATGTATGCTAATTCGTTACATAGAACACGCTCCTATACACTCGAAACAGAGGGCTAGGTTTTCGGAGGATAAGGTCTTCGCTGAAGCGATTGACTCGATACCAATTGGTATCATTCTCCGACGGCTGGACGCTCGATCTTCTTATTCACACCTGAAATTAAGGAGCCCGCCACTAGAATATAAACTAATTTGTAACTCTGATCACGAAGTTATACTCTCGATGCAGCGGGTTAGTTTTTCGGAGTGTAAGGACGTTGCTAAATCGTTTGACATTATACCAATTGGTAACGCTCACAATCAATTTGACGCTCTATGTCAATATTCAAACTGCGAATTACGGTGTCTACTCCGAATACTGTTTAGCGGACTTACTACTCGGTTTTCCTGGGATGACTCACGGAATCACGGGATAGGTGAAGTTATTCACATGGACGTTCGACTCTCAAAGGGGGCGGTAATGTTCATGATCAATCTGCCTCGCAATCTTCTAATCCATACACGAAATGAAGGTGTCCGTCACTAAAATGTCTAGTAATTTGCTTCTCGGAACACGAAGTAATACCGTCAATATAGCGGGTTAGCTTCTCGGAAGGAATGGCAAACGGTAAAAGGTTAGACTGCATACGAGTGGGTAAAGTTCTAAAACGAACAGTGTATAATGGTACGGCAGATCGAGCAACACTACTGTATGGTCACCGTTAATTTCTCACGACATGATTTTGTACCGCATGCAATTCTTTCTCATTTTTATTTTTATATACTAATACTGCAATTTACTATTATGGTAAATACAATTTTTTGCGAACTTGTCAATTGTTAGTTGAAAAAATTTTATTTCTGGATACAAGTATCATTGCAAATGGTTCAGTGCACGATCATGACATTATTTTGTTAAACTTATTCTTATTTTACGTTTCTTTATTTTACATTTCTGCCTGCAAGAGAACCCACGCTGTAGGACGGGCAGTACATGCGTGGACATGGTGTTGCGTACGACAGAACGGAGCGGCGCTACTGGATTGTCTTTGTTCACTTCTTTAACCACAATATTTTCCGTATGAATTTTTCACCAATTTTTCCATTTATTTATACATTCTGTTATTTACTGTTATGATATTATCGATTTTATTTGAAATTTTCAATTCTTGCTTCAAAAAATTGTATGTCCTAGTAAAAGTGTCTTTGGAATCAGTTGCGTGTACGTTGATGACTATATTATGTTCAATTCGTTCTATTTTATATGATACGTTGTATACGTACCAACGCTTCGGGCGCGGTACAGTTGTAGTGGTCTTGTAGTTAGGTACGGCAGATTGCAGCAGCATACTGGATTGTCTTCGTTAATTTCTGTAATTCATGATTTTAGACTGTATGCATTGTTTCCCAATTTGTCAATTTATTTTATACGTTTTTTAATATACTGTAATTATATTTTCGATTTTTCTTCACAATTTTCAATCTTTATCTTAGAAAAATGTACTTCTTTGGAAATGTGACTTTGGAATTAGTTCAGTGCACCCGGATGATATTATTTTGTTCAACTAATTGTTATTTTGTATGATTGTCCGTGTATGTACCTACACTGTTTGCGTGAGAGCACTGGCGATGTTTTGTAGTTGCGTACGACAGAACGGAGCGAGACTATTGGATGGGATTCGACAATGTTTTTAACCGTCATATTGTACAGTAAGAATTTTTTCCCAGTTCTTCCATTTTTTGTACATATTGTATGCTGCTGCTGTGATGTTTTCACTTCTCCTAAAAAATACAATTTCTGAGGTTAAAAATTGGAGGGTTTGAATAAAATCGGAAATATCATAACAGTTGATCACAGAATGTAGAAATAAATAGTGAATATCGAAAGCATGCATTCGGCACAATATCAAGGATAGAGAAATTAACGAATATAATACCGTAGTGTCGGTCCGATTTGCCGAACGCAACTCCAAGGCCACAACAGGCGTGTCGCCCCGGAAGTGAATGTACGTATAAAGACAATTATGTAAAATAAAAATAAGTTTCCCCATAATATTGGCATAAACGTACACTCAACTAATTCCAAAGACCATTTACTGATAAATACAATTTTTTAATACAAAATTGAAAATTTTGAGAAGAATTGGGGATACCATAACAGCAAATTACAGTATGTAGACATAAACAGGATGCAGAAAAATAATGCACACGTTACAATATCAAGGTCAAAGAAATTATCAAAGACCATATAGCAGTATCGCTCCGATATTCCGAGCGCAAGTACAAGAGAACTCCACCCGTGTCGCTTCGGAAGCGTAGGAGCGTACACGCGCAATCGTTTAAGATAACAACAAATATTGAAAACTGATGTCATAAACGTGCACTCAACTTATTCCGAAGACACTTTTTATAAAATGGACAATGATTCATATTAGAAATTGGGAATTCTGAAAGAATACGTATATATTAAATCAGTAAATTACAGTATATATAAATAAATGGAACAATGCGAAGGAATGCATACGGTACTATATCATGGTTAAAGAAATTAACGTAGGCCATACAGCAGTTGTCGCTCCGACCTAGCGAACGCAACAAGAAAACGAATCCAGTCCTGTCGCTCCGGCAGCAAAGGTACATATAGAAACATTAACACAATGTAACAACAAATTATGCAAGGCATGGTCATAAACGTACACTCAATTAATTTCAAAGGCGCTCTTAAAGAAAATACTACAATTAGAAGTAGTAAATAAAAATTGAAACAAAATCGAAGAAATCACAGCGAAATATTACCGTACGTAGAAATAAATGGCAAAGATGGGAGGAACTGCATATGGTACAAGTTCACGGTTATAGAAATTAACGTAGACCATCCATTACCGTTGCTCCGATGTAACATACGCAACTAGATCTCCAGAATCGTAGGTATGAATACAGACAATCATATAAAACAACAACAAGTTTCACAAAATATTGTCATAAACGAACACACAACTAATTCCAAAGACACTTTTATTAAGAAATACAATTTTTTAAGCAAAGAATACAAAATTCTAAAAAAGAATCGAATATATCATAACTGTAAATTATGGCATGTTAAAATAAAAAGAAAGCTACGTGAGAATGCAAACGGTACAATATTAAGGATAAAAGAAATAAACAAAGATTAGACAGTACTCCCTACCGATCTGTCGCACGAAACTACAAGACTACGCCAGTCGTGTCTCTCTGGCAGCGTGGAACGTATACCATCATTCGTACAAAATAACAAGGAATTTAACATAATGTTGTTATAAGCGTACACGCAAATAATCCGTAGACACTTGTGCTAACGAAAACAATTTTTTATATTAAAAATTGAAAATTTTGATAAAAATCGAAACTATTATTCACAAAAATAAAGAATGCATAATTAAATGGATGACTGAGTAGAAATGCAGACGGTACAATATAAAGTTTAACGAAATAAACGAGGGCCATACAGTATGCCGCGCCGATCTGGTTTCCGCAACTGCAAGACCAATCCAGACTTATCGCACAGGAAGCGTACGTACGTATACAGACAATCGTATAAGACAACTGTAAATTTTAACAATATAATGTCATAAACGTACACTCAACTAATTCCAAAGACACTTTTACTGTGAAATATGTTTTTTGAATTTAAAATCTGGAAATTATGAGATAAACCGAATGTATCGTTACATTCAATTACAATATGTATAACATAATGGTAGACTGGGAAGAAATGCATACTGTTCAAAATGAAGGACAAAGGAATTAACCATGACTATACATAGTGCCGCTCCGATGTACCAAAGGCAACTGGACGACCACTCCTGTCGTGTCGTCCGGGAAGCGTAAGTGCCTAGATACACAATCGCATAAAATTACAATAAGATTAAAAAACTGATGCCATAAGCATACACTCTAATAATTCTAAAGTCACTATTACCGAAAATTACAAATTTTTGGACTAAGAATTAAAAGTTTAAAAAAATTGAAAATATCAATGCAATATATAACAGTTTGCATAAATAAAGGGGAAAACTGGGATAAAATGCATACGGTACTATATCAAGGTTAAAGAAATTGTCAAAGTCCATCCAGTAGTAACGCTCCGATCTGCTCTACGCAACTGCAAGACGTCGCCAGTCGTCTCGCTCCGGCATCGTAGTTACGTATAGAGACCCCAAAAAAATACCATAAGGCAAAACAAACTATTATCATAAACCTACACTTAACTAATTCCAAAGAAGCATTTTCTAAGAAATTCAGTTTTTAAATTAAAATTGTAAATTATGAAAATAGTCAAAAAGTCATAACAGTAAATTGCAGTATGTAGAGGTAAATAGAAATTTGCGAAAGATTGCATGCGGTACAATATTGCGGTTAAAAAAATTAACGAAGATCATCCAGTATGCCGCTTTGTTCTGGCGTTCACAATTACAAGACCACTCCAGCCGTGTCGCTACAGCACCGTAGGTACGTAAACAGACAACCGTGTAAAATGACAAAAGCTTAACAAGATATTGTCATAAACATAATCTCAACATATTCAAAAGGCGCGTATACTAAGGAATATAGGTCTTTGTATTTATATTTATGAATTTTGGAAATAATCGAAAAAATCATAACAGTAAAATGCAATATGAACAAAAGAATAGGAAATTGCAAAAGATTGCATACGGCACAACCTTATGGATAAGGAAATAAACAAAAACCATCCTGTAGAGCCGCTTCGATCTGGTGTCCGCAACAACAAGTCCTCGCCAGTGGTGTTGGTGAGGTTCTAATACAGACAGTCATATAAAATAGCCATATGTAACAAATAAATCTCATAAGCCTACACTCAAGTAATTACGATGACACCATTAATAAGAAATACAATTTCTTGTTATAAAAATGAAAATTTGGAAAAAGATCTGAAAATATTAGAACAGCAAATTGCAGAATGTATAAATAAAGTGAAACCTGGGAAAAAATTCATAGAAATAAATGGGAAACGGTGAAAGAATAGTTACGGTACTATATTGAGGATAATGAAATTAACAAAGACCGTACAGTCGAGTAGCACCGACCTACCGAACGCAACTACAAGGCCACTCCATTCGTGTTGCTGCAGAAGCGTAGGTTTGTATTCAGACAAACATATTATACAACAAAAATTAAACAAAATTTTTGCATTAATGTACACTTATCCATTGAAAAGGCACTTTTACTAAGAAGTACAAATTTTTAATTTAAGAACTCGAAATTATGAAAAAATCGAAAATAGCATAACCGTAATATACAGCATGCATAAATAAATGGAAGACTGGAAGAGATCCATACGCTACAGTATTATGGTCAAAGAAATTAACGAAGCTCATAGAGTAGTGTCGCTCCGATTTACCGATCGCAACTGCAAGACCCCTCCATTCGTGTCGCGCTGGAAGCGTAATACGAATACAGACAATCATATAAAATAAGAGGAAGCAAACGTCAGTATTGTCATAAATGTAAACTCAACTTATTCCAT
This sequence comes from Lasioglossum baleicum, assembly GCF_051020765.1. Taxonomy (NCBI): domain Eukaryota; kingdom Metazoa; phylum Arthropoda; class Insecta; order Hymenoptera; family Halictidae; genus Lasioglossum; species Lasioglossum baleicum. The sequence goes on from NW_027470275.1 coordinate 23,186, forward strand.
AGACACTTCTCTTGAAAAATACAGTTATTGAAAATAAAGACTGGAAATTATGAAACAATTCGATAGTATCATAAAAATAAATTGCAGTATGTGGAAATAAATGGATGCCAGCCAAGCAATGCTTACGATACATTGGAAAGGTTAAAGAAACAAACAAAGACCATACGCTATTGTCGCTTCCGATCTGCCTTCGCATCTAAAAGGTGTCCACATTGGTGTCGCACCGGAAGCGTAGATACGTATACAGACAAGCATATAAAATAACGGCAAGCATGATAAGATATTGTCATAATCGTAAACTCAACTAATTCAGAGGCACTTTTACTAAGAAATACAATTTGATAAACTAGAAATTGATAATTTTGAGAAAATCGGAAATATCATAACAGTACCATACAGTATCTATAAATAAGTGATCGACTAGAAGAAAGTGCATACGGTACAAAATGAAGGCTAAAGAAATAAATGTAGACCATACAGTAGTGACGCTCCGAAGTACCGAACGTAACTACAGGACCACTCCTGCCGTCTCGCGCATGACACGTAGGTACGTACGCAGACAGTCATATGAAGTAACAATAGGATTAAGATGATATATTCATAAGCGTACACTCAAATATTTCCATATACACATTTACAGGAAGCGAAAATTTTTAAAGTTACACATACGAAATTTTGTAATAAAACGGAAATATCATAGCAGTAAGTTACTGAACGCAGAAATAAACAGAAAACTGCAGACGATTGCATACGGTATTAAATCAAGGGTAAAGGAATTAACGAAGACCATTCGGTAGTGCCGCTCCGTTCTGCCGTACACTGTTATAAGCCCTCGACAGTCGTGTCGTTCCCACACCGTAGATAAGTATACAGACAATCATATAAAATGACAATATCCTTACGAAAATATCGTCATAAATGTAAATTTGAACTAACTACGTGAACACTTATACTTCCGAATACAATTTTTTATAGTAAAACTTGAATGTTTTGAAAAAAATCGAAAAAATCAGTGCAGCAAATTACAGTACGTATTAATAAATGGAAAACTGGTAAAATCTGCGTGCGGTACAACATCATGGTTAGTGAAATTAACCAAGATTATACAGTAGCGCCGCTCAATCCTGCCGTACACAACTACAAGACGTCATCATTCGTGTCGCTCACACAGCGTCGGTGCGTATACTGACAATCATATAATATAACAATTAGTTTAAAAAAATAATTCGTAAGCGTACGCACAACTAATTCCAATGGCACTTTTGCTTGGAAATAAAATTTCATGATATAAAAATACAAAATTTTGAACAAAAAATCTAAAATATTATATCAGTCAATTACAGTATCTATAAGTAAATGGAAGACTGCAAAGAAATGCGGACGTTACAAAATCAAGGTTAATGAAATTAACAAAGATCGTTCTCTATTGTCGCTCCGGTAGCGTAGGTACGCAAGCAGACAATCATTTAATATCACAACAAATTTAACAAATATTTCCTTAAAGTTAGACTCCCTTAATTCCAAAGGCACTTTTACAAAAAAGTACAATTTTTGAAATAAAAGATTGGAAGTTTGAAAAGAGATCGAGAATATCATAACCGTAAATTACGCTACCCAGAAATAAGTAGAAAGCAGCGAAAGAACGCTACGGTAGGATACTAAGGTTAACGAAATTAGCAAGGACCATAGGGTAGTGTCGCTCCGATCCACCGAACTCAACTGCAAGACTACACCAGCCGTGTCGCTCCGGTAGTGTACAATTGAAAATTTTGAAAAATCGATGATACCATAAAAGTAATTTACTGCACGTAGAAATTAATATAAAACTGCGAATGAATTCATAGGGTACAATGTTAAGAATAAAGAAACTAGCAATGTCCAAAGAGTATTGTCGCTCCGCTCAACCGAATGCAACTGCAAGACCACTCCAGTCATGACGCTGCGGAAGCATAGGTACGTATAGAGGCCATCGTATAAAAAAAAGAATAAGTTTAATAATATATTGACGTAACGTACACTCATCTAGTGCCAAAGGCACTGATACTAAGAAACACAATCATTTAAACTATAAATTGAAAGTTTTGAGGAACGTTGAATATATCAAGTCAGTAAATTACAATTAGTTAAAATACAAGGAAGACTGAAAAGGAGTCTCTACAGTATAATATCCAGGTTATAGAAATTAACGATGACAATACAGTAGCATCGCTCCGATCTACCGAACACAACCATGAGGTCATTCCAGTCGTGCCGCACTGGAAGCGTAGGTATGTACACAGAGAGTCAAATAAAATAACAATAAGTATAACATAATATTATCATAAACGTAAACTCAACTAATTCAAAAGACAATATTATTAAGGAATACAATTATCAAAATTGACAATTGACAATTTTGAAAAAAAATCGAAAATATCACAATAGTAAATTACAGTATGCATAAGTAAATGGACAACTAGGAGAAAATGTATACGGTACAAAACCAGAGTTGAGTAAATTAGCGAAGGCCATCGAGTAGTGCCGCCCCGGTCTACAGGAAGCAACTGCAAGACCACTCCAGTCCTGTCGCGCATTGTATCGTACGTGCGTATAGAGACAATCATTTAAAATGACATTATATTTAACAACATAATATCATGAACGTACACTCACGTAATAGCAAAGACATATTTACGGAAAAATATAATTTTTTAAACTTGAAGTTAAAAATTCTGGAAAAAAAATTGATAATATCAAAGCAGTAAGTTCCAGTATGTGGAAATAAATGGAAGTCTGCGAAAGATTGCAAACGATACAACATAGGGTTTAATGAAATTGAGAAAGACCATACAGCAGCGTCGCTCTATATAGACAACTGTATAAAATAACAATATGTACAACGAAATATTGGCATAAACGTACATTCAACAATTTCCAGATACACATTTACTGAGAAATACAATTTTTGATATTATGAATAGATATTTTGAAGAAAATCGGAAATATCTTACGTGTAAATTGCAGTATGTAGAAGTAAATAGAAAACTGCGAAAGAATTCGTAGCGTACAATATTATTGTTAAAGTAATTAACAATGGCCATGCATTATGCCGCCGCGCAACTACAATACCACTCCAGGAATATCGGTCTGGAAGCGTACGTGCTCATACAGGCAATCACATGAATTAGCAATGAGGGTAACGAAATAATATCATAAACGTAAGCTCTTTAAATTGCAAAGACACTTACACTAGGTCAAACAATTTCTTCAAATATGAAATGTAAATTTTGAAGAAAATCGAAAATATTATAATATTAAATTAAAGTATGTGTAAATAAATGGGAGAATTGGGGGAAAATGCATACGATGCAAAAGCAGGGTTAATGAAATTAACGTAGACAATACAGTATTATCCCTCCGATCGCCCGAACGCAACTACAAGCCTTGGCCAGGCGTGTAGCTCCGACAGCGAGGGTACTTATACAGACAATCATATCAAATAATAATATTTTTAACAAGATAATGACATAAACGCGTACGCTCAACTAATTGCAGAGACACTATTACTGGGAAATACAATTTCTTAAAATTAAAATTGAAAATCATGAAAAAAAATGGGAAATATCACAACAGTAAATTCAGTATGTATAAATAAACGGAAAACTGGAAAAGCTGCATACGGTACAATATCTAGGCAATAGCAATATCCGACGATCATCAAGTAGTGTCGTTGCCATCTACCGAACGCAACCACATGACGACTCCAGTGGTATCGTGCCGGCAGCGAAGGTACATATGGAGACAATCATATAATATAACAGGTTATATAACAAAATATTGTCACAAACGTATGCTCAACTAATTCCAACATTTCATCCACATTTCAAGTACGATACAATTCCTGAAATTAAAAATTTGAAATTTTGAAAAAAGTCGAAATATCATAACAGTATATTACAGTTCGTGTTGAGATAGAGGAAGGAGTCTCCATTTCAGTGACGGGCACCATAACTTCATGTATGCAGTAGAAGATCGGACGTCAAACCTTTCGAGAACGTTACCACCTTACCTTAGAGACGAATGGAAAAGTCAATAGCTTCACCTATTCTGTGATTCGGGGAGGCAAGCCAGGTATTACGGAAGTAATTCCGCTGAGCAGTATTGGCAATAGAAACCTTTCCTCGCAGTATGAACATTAAAGTACAGAGTTTAACCGTCGGGGATCATTAGCCATTAGTACAAAGTCAGCGTTCGTACGAGTTACCTTACATTCCTAGAACCTAAGCAGCTGCACCGAGTGTGTTGCTAAGTGTTCTCTCATACATATTAGTAGACATGTTAGCAGGACGGAAGCTCTATATTCATGGATGAGTAGAAAAATCGACTGTCAAACCTTTCGAGAACGTCACCGCATTCTTTGGGACTCGAACGGCAAAGTCAATAGCGTCACCTATCCAGTGACTCCGATAGAAAATCCAGGTATTCTGGGAGTTCATCCGCTGTACGTTACTGGCCGTATACACCCTATTGTACGGTATAAATGTTAAAGTATAGATTCAAACCGTTGTAGGACGTTTGGTATTGGTACAGAGACAAACTCTTCACAAAAGACTTTACCATCGTGAAGCTATCCGCTGTATCGAGACTATAAGTTCTTGTTCGGAGAAGCAAATTAGTATGAATTTTAGTGACGGAGAACTAAATTTCATGTATGAATTATAAGGGACGGTGTTCAAATCACTCGAGAACGTGATCACCTTCTTCGATTGTCGAACTCCTGAATCACAAGCCACAACTATCCTGTCAATCCGAAAGTCGATCCGGGTATTCTGGGAGCACATTCGCTGAACAGTTTTGTCACTGGATACCTTAATCCACGGTTTGAATATTAAGGTGGAGAGTCAAACCATCGGAGAACATTATCAATTTTTGTAAAGACACTGTTTATACCGAATACCTTACCTTCCGTGAACCAAGCCCGCTTTATCGTGAATATAACTTTGTCTACTAGGAAGCAAATTAGCTTACACTTTAGAGACTGTACACTTGAACTCATACGTTAATTAGATGATCGAGTGCCAAACAGTTCGAGAACGCTACCTACATTCCGTGAGCGTCGAACGGCCAAGGTAGTAGCGTCACTTATCCAGGGATTCCGATAGTCAAACCAGGTACTCCGGCGGTAAGCTCCCAGTTCGATATTGGCAATAGACACCTTAATTCACGGTATGAACATTAAAGCTGAGTGTCGTGCTGTTGCAGAGCGCTGCCTATTGCCTATTGCCTATTCCATGTGTGAAGTAGAAGGTCGAGTATCAATCGATCGGGAACTTGACTACCTTCCTTGAGAGTCGCACAGTTAAATCAATATCTTCACCTATCCTGGTATGCCGAGACCCGAACCTGGCATTCTAGGAGTAAATTCGGTCCGCAGTATTGGTAATACACACCGAAATTCTCGGAATGAGCATTAAAGTAGGGATCCAAAGCGGCGGAGAGCATTACCAATTGTTTTATGGTCATTCTCTTTACAGAATACGTAACCTTCCGAGAACGTATCCCGCTGCATCAAAAGTATAACTTCGTGTTCACAGGAAAAGATTAGTATTCATTTGAGTATCAGGCACATTAACTTTATGTACGAATAAAAAATCGGGTGACAAACCCTCTCGAGAACGTTGTCACCATCTGAGAGAGCCGAACGGCTAAGTCAATAGCTCCACATATCATGTGATTCCGACAGCTAATCCAGATATGCCGGACGTCAATCCGCAGTACAGTATTACCAATGGACACGTTCTTTCTCGGTATGAATATTAAAGTAGAGCGTCAAACTCTTATACAACATTACCTATTATTATGGTGTTAATCGTTTTCCCAAGGCCTTACCTTTTAAGAAACAAACCCGGTGTATCGAGGGTATAGCGACGTATTCAGGGGCGCAAATTAGTATTCACTTTTAGGGACTGGCACCCTATTCTCATGTATGAATTAGAAGTTCGAGGGTAAAACCCTTTGAGAACATTACCCCTTCTTTCAGGGTCGAATGAATATGTCAACAGCTTCCCATATCCAGAGATACGGAGAGTCAAACCAGGTATTGCTGGAGTGAATCCGCTGACCAGTATTTTCCAATAGACACCTTGATTCACGGTTTGAATGTTAAATGCAGGCCGTCCAGCCGTTGTAGGTCTGTACCTATAGATGTAGTTTCAAATTCCGTCCAGAATGTATCCCTCTCCGAAAATTGACTCGCTTTGTCGGCATATAAAACCGTGTTCTGAGGTACGACCTAGTAAACATTTACTGACGTGCACCCTAATTTCGTGTCAGAATTAGAAAGTCGATGGCCAAACCGCTCGAGAATGTTATCATCCTCCTTGAGAGTCGAACGGATAAGCCAATAGCCCAACTGTGCTGTGATTCCGAGAGTCAGGCCAGGTAATCAGATATTATATCCGCTGAAGAGTATTGGCAATAGGTATCTTAATTCGCGGAGCGAATATTCAAGAAGGCCATCAACCCATTGTAGGACGTTCCATATTCATGTAGGGTTAAATTTCCTACTGGAAGCCTTGCACTCCGGAAAACTGACCTACCTGAATCGAGACTATATAACCGTGCTCAGATGTACGAACTAGTGTACATTCAGTGCCGAGCACCATAGCCTCATGTATGAATTAGGAGGTCGAGGGTCACACCGATCGAGAACATTGCAAACTTCTGTGCGACTCGGACGGCTAAGTCAATAGTTCCACATATTCTGCGATTTCAAGTTTCAAACCAGGTATTCCGAGAGTAAATCCGCTGTACAGCATTGGCAATTGGTACCATGATTTGCGGAGTGAATACTAAAATAGAGCGTCACGCCGTGTGAGACCGTTACTAATTGCTATTAAGTCAAACGTTTCATCCAATGCCTTACCGCCGTATCGATAATACAGCTACGTGTTTAGGGAAACACACTAATATACCATTTAATGACGGCACCATGAATTCATGTATGATTTAGCAGATCGTGGTTCAATCGGTTCGAGAATGTTTCCACCCTCCTTGAGATTCAAACGGCAGAGTCAATAGCTTCACCTCTCCTGTGATTCCGAGAGTCAAACAAGGTATTCTGGGATAAAATCCACTAAACAGTATTAGCTATAGGCACGTTATATCACGGTATGAATATTAATGTTGGGAGTCCAACTGTCGGAGAACGATAGCAATTGAACTAAAGTCATTCGTTCTAACCCAATTCCTTACATTCGGGAACGCAACACGCTGCAGCAATTGTGTTCCATAGTTTTCACGTGATCAAATTATAAGATATTTAGCAGACGGATACATTATTTTCGTACATATATAGGAATATCGAGGCAAATCGTTCGAGAACGTAGCCACCTTCCTTAAGACTGGCACAGCTACGTCAATACCTGCAACTATCCTGTGATACCGATAGTCAAACCCGTCATTCTGGGAGTACATCCCCTGTACAGCATATGCAATAAACTCCCGAATTCTCGGCATTAGCTCAAAAGTAGACGGTCAAATCGTGGGTGGCCGATACGTATTTTATAGACTCAAACACATTACCGAAAGCCTTAGCTTCGGTGCAGCTAACCTGCCGTATCGGGATTATAGTTTCGTGGTACGGAATACAAATTAGTATGCATTTGAGTGACGGCAGCTTAATTTCATGTTTGAATTAGAAGATCGTAGGTGGAACCGTTTGAGCACGATGCCACATTCTTTGAGTATCGAACGGCTATGTCATTAGCTTCACCTCTCGTTCGATTCGAGATTGAAATGTGGCACTTCGGGAGTAAATCCGCTGAACACTATTGGTAATAGATACCTTATTTCACGGTTTGAATATTAAAATAGAGCGTCAAACCGTTTTGCGAACGTTACCAACTGCTATAAAGTCAAATGTTTTACCGAAGACCTTACCTTCCGTCAATCTCACTGGCTTCATCGAGGGTATAAGCTCGTGTTTAGAGATATAAATTGGTATTCATTTCAGTGACGGGCACCCTAACTTCATGTACAAATTAAAATATCGTGGCCCAAACCCGTTCGAGAACGTTGCACATGATGTTACAGACGAAAGGCTAAGTCAATAGCTTCGCCTATACTATGGTTCCTAGAGCCAAAGCAATTATTGTGGGAATAAATCAACTTAACTGTATTGGTAATAGACACTTTAATTCACGGTTTGAATGTTAAAGTAGAGCGTCAATCCGTTTGGCAACATTGTCATTTGCTGAAGAGTCAAACGTTTTACCGCAGACCTTACACTCCGAAAAACAAACCGGCTGTATCGAGGGCATGACATCGTGTTCAGTGGAACGAATAAGCATTCGTCCTAGCGGCGAGCCCGTTAATATCATGTATGAATTAGACGGACGATGGTCAATCCGTTTGAGACCGTTACTACATTCTATGAGATTCGAACGGCTAAGTTAGTAGCATCAGCATACTGCGATTCCGAGAGTCAGATTAGTTATTCTGAATGCCAATCCGCTGTACAGTGTTGGTCATAGACGCCTTAATTGACGGTATGAATATTAAAATAGAAGGTCAATCCGTCGGAGAACATTACCAATTGGTAAGGGTCACTCTTTTTAGCGAGAACATAGCCTTCTTAGAACATATCCGGCAGGAGAGACTGTCGTGCTTGGTGCTCGCACATGCAAATTAGTAGACACTATAGCAGATGCGCACCTTGTTTTCATGTTTGAATTAGATGATCGAGTGTCAAATCGTTCGATACAGTTCCCACAATCTTTGGAAGTGGAACGACTAATTCAATAGCATCACCCATCCTGCTATTCCGAGAGTCAAAAATGATATTCCGAGAGTAAATGCGTTGCACATCGTTGGCAATAGACACCCTAATACACGGTAAGAATATTAACGAAGGACGTCAAGCCGTAGTCGATCATTGCCTATTGGTGTAGTGTCAAGCTTCAAACAAAATGCCTTGTCTTCTGAAAACTAACCCGCAGTATCGAGAGTATAACACCGTGTTCAGTGGGACGAATTATGAACACTTTACTGTCCGTCACCATAATTTCATTTATGAATAAGAAGCTCGAGTGTCAAACCGTTCGAGGATGATATCACCTTCTTCGTGATTCAAACGGCTATGTCAATCGCTTCGCCTATCCTGTTATGTAGAGCGACAAACCAGGAGATCCGCGATTAAATCCACTGAACGGTATTGACAATAGGCACCTTAAATCACGGCATGAATATTATGGTTGACAGTCCAACTGTCGGCAGACATTACCAATTGGTATAAAGTCATTCCCGTTACTCCATACATTAACTTCCGAGAAGCCAACTCGCAGTTCCGATTGCCTTTCATCGGGTTCACAGGAACAAATCAGTAGACATTTTAGTAGACGGACATATAATTTTCATATCTGAATATGAAGATTGAGGTGAATCAGTGCGCTAACATTACCCCCCTCGTTTGAGGATCGAACAGCTACTTCAATAGCTTCAACTATCATGAGATTACGAGAGACAAACCAGGTTTTCCAGACCAAATCTGCTGAACAGTATTAGCAAAAGACAAATTAATCCACTGTTTGAAAGTTATAGTGGAGCGTCAATCCGTTGAAAACGTTACCAGTTGGTATAGAGTCACGTGTTGTACTGAATACCATACCATCTGAATGCCGAACCCGCTGTATCGAGAATATACCTTCGTGCTCAAAGAAGCAAAATAGTATTCATTTTAGTGATCAGCACATTTTCATGCATGAATATCAATATTGAGTGTCCAAACCTAACCCAAACCTATCCCAAACCTAACCCTCTTGTGGGTTCGAATGGCTAAGTCAGTAGCCTTCACTTATCCTATGATTCCGAGAGTCAAACCAGGTGCTCCAGGAGTAAATCGACAGAACAGTATGGACAATAGACACCGTAGTTCAGGGCATGATCAGTAATGTTGAGGGCCAATCCGTCGCAGAACCATAGCAAATTGGTGCAAAGTCATTCTTATTATCCTATTCCTTACATACCGAGAACTCATGCCGTCATTGCAATTGTTTTACTTCCTTTTCGCAGAAAAGTAATGGTAGACATATTAGCCGACGAACACCTTATGTTCATGAAGGAGTAGAATATTCGGGGATGAAGCCGTTCGAGAACGTTCCCAACTTCATCTTTAGTCGAACGAATAAGTAAATAGCTTCGCATATACTGAGATTCCGGAAGTCAAGTCTGATACCCGGGGGTAAATGCACAGTACAGTATTGGCAATAGACCCCTCAGTTCGCGGTTAGAATATTAAAGCAGTCCATCGAGACATAGTAGAACATAATCTATTCGTGTAGGTTTAAATGTTTTACAGAATGCCTTACCATCCGAAAAATTGACCCGCTGTATAGAGAGTATAACACGGTGTTCAGATGTACGTACTTGTATACATTTTTGAGACGAGCATCATAATTTCATGCATGAATTGGAAGATCGAGTGTCACACCGTTCGAGAACGTTGCCACCATCTTTTATAGACGAACGGCCAGTTATCGGGTTCACCTTTCCAGTGATTCAGAGTTTCAAACCATGTATTGCTGCAGTAAATCCGCTGAACAGTATTGCAAATAGACATCTTCACTCACGGTTTGAACGGTACAGAAGGGCGTCAAAACGTTTGAGAACCATACAACCTTCTGTGACAGACGACGGCTAAGTCAATACCTTCACCCACCCTGCGATTCCGCGAGTCAAACCAGGTACTCCAGTAGTATATCCACTGAACAGAACTGGTATAAACACCTTAATTCACTGGATCAATATTAAAGTAGAGCATCATACCGTTCTAGGTCATTACCTATTGGTATAGAGTCAAACGTGTTTATCGAATGCCTTATCCTCTGAAAAAGTAACCGGCAGTATCGACAGTATAACTTCGTGTAGAGATGAAAATTAGTACAGCTTTTAGTGACGGGCACCTTTATTTTATGCATGAATTAGATGACTGGGCGTCAAATCGTTGGGGATCGCTACCACCTTTTGCGGCAGTCGAATGGCTAAGTCAATAGCTTTCACCTATCCTGTGATTCCTAGATATAAACCAGGTACTCCGGGAGTAAATAGCCAGGACAGTATTAGCAATAGACGCATTAATTCACGGTATGAACATTAAAGCAGACCGTCGCACTGTTGAAGGACGTTACCTATTGCTGTAGAGTAGAACTTTCTACCGAATGGCAGACATACCGACAACTAGCCCGCTGTATCGAGGGTATAACTTCGCGGTCAGACGAGAAAAATAGTAAACATTTTAGTCACGCGAAGCTTAATTTCATGCATGAACAGGAAGATGAAGTGTCATACCATTTGAGAAAGTTACCACCTTTTTTCAGAATTGCACACCTGGGTCAATCGTCTGACCCATTCGGTGATCCGAAGAGTCAAGCCAAATATTGCTGGAGTATATCCGGTACAGAGTATTGCCAATAGACACCTTAATTCACGGATTGAATGGTAATGTAAAGCGTCAATCCGTTTGAGATTATTGTGAACTGGAATGAAGTCAAACACACTACCGATGGCCTTACCTTTGGAGAAGCAAACCCGCCGTTTCGAGAGTATAACTTTGTGTCCAGAGAAAGAAATTAATCATATAATTATTAATCATACAAAATTAATCATATTCTGTGACGGGCACATTAATTTCATGTATGAAATAGGAGATCGTGGTCAAACCTTTCTAGAACGTTACCACATTCCATGAGATTCGAACGGGCAAGTCAATATCTTCATATCTCGTGTAACATCGAAAGTCAAGCCAGATTTTCAGGAAGTAAATGCGCGGAAAAGTATTGGCAATTGACGCTTTAACTCACGGTATGAATAATAAAGTGCAGAGTCAAACCGCTAGAGACCGTTACCAATTGGTATTACGTCAAACTCCCTTTCGGATACCTCATCTTCCGCGGACATAACCCGCGGTATCGAGAGTGTAACTTCTTGTTCAGAGAAAGACATTAGTATACATTTTAGCGATTGGCACCATAATTTCGTGCATAACATAGATGATCGAGAATCAAAACGTTCCAGAATGTTACCATATTCCTTGAGAGTCGACGACGATGTCAATAGCTTAACGTATCCTGTGATTTCGAGAGTCAAACCAGGTACTTCGGGAGTAAGTCCGCTGAACGGTATTGGCAATACACCCTTTATGTCACAATTTAATATTAAAGTAGAGCGTCCAACCGTTTCAAAGCGTTAGCAATTCGCATAAAGTCAATCGTTTTACTGAAGGCCTTATCTTCCAAGAACCTAATACGCTGTAGCGAGTGTCACGCTCAGTGCTCACGGAAACAAATTTGTAGACATATTAGCAGACGGATACCATATTTTCATGCATGAATAGTTCAATCGAAAGTCAAATCGTTCGAGAACGATCGCACCTTCCATACGGGACGAACGGCTACGTCAATAGCTTCACATATCCCGATATTTCGATAGTCGAATCAGGCATTCCGGGAGTCAATCCGCTGTACACTAATGGTAATGGACACCATAGCTCACGGTTTGAATATTAAAGTAGAGCGAGGAACCGTTTGAGAAGGTTACCAGATGGTATAAAATCAATCGTTTGAGCAATTACCTTACCTTTCGAGAACCTAACACGCAGCGGCGAGAGTGTTTTCTTAGTGTAAACGGAAACAAATTGGAACACATTGTAGTCACGTGCACCTTAATTTTATGTATGAATAAGAAGATCGAGTGTCAAACCGATATAGAACGTTTCAACCATCTTTCAGGATCGAACGGCTGCTCCAACAGCTTCAACTATCCTGTAATTACGAGTGTCAAGCCTGGTACTCCAGGAGTAAACCCGCTTAACAGTATTTTCAATGGACACCTTATTTCACGGTTCGAATACTACAATAGTAGGTCAATCTGTCGGAGAACATGACCAAATAATATAGAGTCATTCTTTTTACCGAATACTTTTCCTTCCTACAATCTAACCAGCTGTAGCGTGTACGATGCTTAGTCTTCGCGGAAACAAATTTGTAGACATTATAGCAGAAGCACACCTTATTTTCCTGTACTAACAGAATAATCCAGATTCCAACACTTCGAGAACTATCCCACCTTCTTTGTGAGTCGAACAGCTGAGTCAACAGCGTTCCTGTTATTCCGATAGTCAAACCAGGCATATCAGGGGTAAACGAGCTAAACAATATCGGCAATAGACACCTTTCCTCGCGATGTGAATAATAAAGAACATAGTCAGACAGTTATAGAAATTTACCAAATGGTATAACGTCATACTCCTTACCGGATATCATACCTTCCCAGATCCTTGCCCTCTATATCGAGGCTATAACATTGAGTCCAGGGAAACAAATTAGTATACATTTTAGTGTCTCGCACCTGAATTACATGTATGAATAAGAAGGCCGAGTTTCAAACCGCCGGAGCACCTTCCACCTTCTTTCAGAATCGATCGGCTGAGTCAACAGCTTCACCCATCCTGTGATTCCGTTAGTGAAGCCTGGTATTCCAGGAGTAAATCCGCTGAACAGTATTTGCATAATTGCTGGAAATTTACAGAGTCAAACCGTTGTAGGTGGATTCCTATTGGCAGAGAGTCAAACATTACTCCGAGGGCCTTACTTTTCGCGAATCTAACCCATTGTATCGAAAGTATAACAACGTGATCAGGGAGATAAATTAGTATATATCTTAGTAACGGGCAACTTGATTGCATGCAAGAATAAGGAGATCTTGGGTCAAACCTTTCGAGCACGATATTACCTTCCCTTTAGGGTCCATCAGTTAACGATGCTACCATCTGTGAGAGACGATCGGCTGCAACAGTAGCGTCACCTATCCTGTGATTCTGAGTGTCAAATTAGGTAATCCGTGAGTAAATCCCCTGAACAGTATTGGCAACAGACCCTTTAATAAAGGTTAGAATACTAAATCCGATCGTCAAACCTATGTAGATTGTTACTAATTGCTGCGTTACCAATTGTTTACAATTGCAACTACAACCGTCTCACCAAGACGTTATCCCCCGAAAAAATTAACCGCCCGTATCGAGAGTATAACTCCACGTTCTGAGAAAGAAGTTAGTCACCATTTCAGTGACGAGTTCCTTAACTTAATGTACGAATTAGAAGATCGAGCGTCACAGCTCTCGAGAACGTTGCCACCTTGTGTGAGGGACGAACGGCTAAGTGAAGAGCTTTACCTGTCCCGTGATTACGGGAGTCAAACTAGGTATCCCGGTCTTAATCGACTGAACAGTATTGGCAATAGACACCGGAGATCGCGGTTTGAATACTAAAATAGGGCGTTACACAGTTTGATAACGTTACGAGTTGCATAAAGTCAAACGTTTTAGCGAAGGCGATACCTTCCGCGAACATCATCCGCGTCATCAATATTATAACTTCGTCTTCAGAGAAAGAAGATAGTATTCATTTCAGTGGCGAGAACCATAACTTCATGTATGCATTAAAAGATCGAGGCCAAACCGTTCGAGATCGTTGCCACCTTCGATGCCATACCTGCGGCTAAGTAAATAGGTTCACGTATCCTACGATTCCAGCAGTCAAGGGAGGTATTCAAGGAGTAAATCCGCTAAACAGTATTGGCAATAGTCACCTGTATGCACAGTTTGAATATTTAATTGGACGTCAAGCTGATCGAGAAACTTAACCAATTGTTATAAAGTCAAACGTTTTACCGAGGCCTCATCCTCCGGGAAAATATCCCGCTGTATCTATAGTATAGCTTCACGTTCGGGGATGCAAATTAGTATTCATTTTGTGTACGGGCTCCTTCATTTCATGTATGGAATAGATGATCGATGATCAAACCGCTCGGGAACGTCGCCATGTTCTGTGTGTGACGAACGGCCAAGTGAATAGATTCACCTACTGTGTGATTTCGAAAGTCAAAGCATGTATACGAGGACTAAATCCGCTGAGCAGTATTGGTAATAGGCACCTCAATTCACGGTTTGAATATTGAAATAGAGCGTCAAGCCATTTCAGAACGATACCAGTTGCTATATAGACAAACTTTTTAGGGAAGGGCCTTATCTTCCGAGATGCACAACCCGCTGTATGTAGAGCCATGCTTAATATTCACGAAAACAAATTAATAGGCATATTAATACACGGACACTTTATATTCATGTAGGTATAGCAAAACCGAGTGTCAAACCGATCGGGATTGTTACAAACATCTTCGAGAGTCAAACGTCTAAGGTCAATAGCTTCACCTTTTCTGTATTTTCGAGAGTCAGACAGGTATTCCAGGAGTTCATCCACGAACAGTATTCGCAGTAGGCACCATATTTCAGGGTATTGATATAAAAGCATATATTCAAGCAGATGGAGAACGATACAACTTTGAATAGAGTGAATCTTTGTGCCGAATACCTGGCCTTCCGAGGAATGAAAGTCTCCTGTAGCAAGAAAATAACTTCATGTTCACCAAAACAAATAAGTGGGGCGTTGCAGCCGATGCAGCCAATGGGACATTTAGCCGCACTGCTAAATCAATATCTGCACGTATCCTGTGACTCCGAGAACCAAACAACGTATTCCGAAAATAAACCAGCCGAGGAGCATTGGTATCAGGCACCTTAATTCACGGAATAAATATTAAAGCACAGAGTCAAGCCGCTGTTGACTGAAACTTATTGGTATATAGTCAAGCTATTTACAGAAGGCCTTACCTTCCATGGAACAATCCTGCTGTGTACAGAGTATTACTAAGTGTTCAGCGAAGCAAATTTGTATCCATCCTAGTATAGCGCACCTGAATTTCATGTATGTCTTTGAAGATCGAGGGTCAAACCGTTCGGGAACCTTACAACCTTCTATGTGAATCGGACGGCTATGTCAATCGCTACATCTATCATGTGATTCCTAATGTCGTACATGGTATTCGGGAGAAATTCCGCTATACAGTATTGGCATTAAGCACCATATATCACGGCTTGCATATTAAAGCCAAGAGCCAAACCATTTGGGAACGTCACCAATTAGTACCTAGTCAACCTTTTCCCGCAAGCCTTACCTGCAATTAATCTAACACGCAGTATCGAGAGTATGACATCGTGTTCAGTGGATCAAATAACTATACATTTCAGTGACGGGCACCTTAATTTCATGAATGAATTCGAATATCGAGTGTCAACCCGTTTGAAAACGTTACCACTTTCATTGGGAATCGAACGGCTATGCCAAGAGCATCACCTCTCCCATGATTTCGAGAGTTAAACCAGGTATTCCGGAGTAAATCCGGTAAACCACTTTTGCAACAAACACCTTCATTCACGGTTTGAAAATTAGCGTAGATCTTCGGACCGTTTGAGTCCGTCACCAATTGGTATAAGGTAAAAACGTTTTACCGTAGGCCTTACCTTCCGCCAACCGCACCGTCTTCATCGAGAACATAACTTCGTTGCCATAGAAAGATATTAGTCTTTATTTCGGAAACGGGCACATTAATTTCATGTAGGAAAGAGAAGATCAAGAGGCAAACCGATCCGGAACGATACAACATTCCTTGTCCTTGTGAAATCGCACGTATAGCACAATAGCTTCACCTCTCCTGCTGTTCGAGAGACACACTAGGTTTATCAGGAGTATATCCTTTGAAGATTATTGGCAATGGACACCTTAATTCACTGTATAAAGATTTAGGTTCTGAGTCAAACCGCAGGAGACATTATAAATTAGAATGAGTTAATTCCTTTTACCCAATACCTTACCTCCCGAGAACCTAACTCGCGCCAGCGAGTGTCTTGCTCAATGTTCACGAAGAAGTAGACATGTAAGCAGTCAGACACCACATTTTCACTTATAAATAGCAAAATGGAGAGTCCAACCGTTAGAAAACGATACCGCCTCCTTTGGGACTCGAGCGGCTAAGTCAATAGCTTCATCGGTCCATCATTCCACGAGTAAAACCTTGTATTCCGGGGGTAATTACGCTAAACAGTTTTGGCAATAGACACCTCAATTCACGGTTAGAATATTAAAGTAGGCCGACAAGTAGTAGTAGAATATGATCTATTCGTGTAAGTTTAAATGTCTTACAGAATGCCTTACCATCAGAAAGAGTGACCCGCTGTATCAGTGTATAACACGGTGTTCAGGTGTACGTACTCGTATACATTTTTGTGACGAGCGCCATAATTTCATGCAACAATTAGAAGATCGAGTGTTACACAGTTCGAGAAAGATGCCACCTTCCTCTATACACGAACAGCTAAGTTAACGGCTTCTCATTTCCAGTGATTATTCAGAGATACAAACCATGTATAGCTGGAGTAGATCCACTGAACAGTATTGCCAATAGACACGTTAATTCACGGTTTGTACAGTATAGAAGAGCGTCAAACCGTTTGGGAACGTTACCACCTTCTGTGAGAGACGAACGGCTACGTCAATAGTTTCACCTGTCCTGTGGTTTCGAGAGTTAAGCCTGGTATT
>NW_027470276.1:0-40639 GCF_051020765.1 Lasioglossum baleicum
GCTTCACGCTCTACTTTAGTATTGAAACCGTGAGTCATGGTGTCCATTGCCAATTCTCTTCAGCGGCTATACACCGGGTATGCCTAGTGTGATTCTCAGAAGCGCAGTATAGGAGAAGCCATTGTGATATATGTGCGATTTCACGAAGAAGGTAGTAACGTTATCGAACGGTTTCACCCTCGATCTTCTCATTCGTACATGAAATTTAGGTGCCTTTCACTGCAGTGTATCCTAATTTGTATCTCTGTATACGAAGTAATACTCTACACACCTCGGGTTATGTACTCGGGGGTGAGGTACTCTGTAAAACATTTGACACTATCCCAGTATGTAACGGTCTACAAATATTTGACTCTGTACTTCAACACGCTAACTGTGAGCTAAGGTATCCGTTGCCAATAGTGTACTGCGGATGGACTTCCGGAATTCCTGGTTTGACTTTCCGTATCGCAGGATAGGTGAAGCTATTGACTTAGCAGTTCGTCTCGCACAGAAGGTGCTAACGTTCTCGTGCGATTTTTTTAAATCATCCTTGAAATTATGGTGCTCGTCACCAAAACGTATACTAACTTGCTTCTATGAACACGAAGTTGTACTCTCGATACAGCGGGCTACATTGACGGAATGAAAGGTCTTCGGTAAAATGTTTGACACTATACGAATAGGTAAGGCTGTACAACGGTTTGATGCTCTGCTTTAATATTCATACCGAGAAGTAATCTCTATATTGCCAATACTGTTCAGCGGAATAGTCCCGGAATAGCTGGTTTGACTCACGGAATCGCGGGATGGGTGAAGCTATTGATTTAGCCATTCATCTCTCGCCGAAGGGGGCAACGTTCTGGAGCAGTTTGACCCCCGATCGTCTAATTCGAACCTGAAGTTAAGGAGCCCGACACTGAAATGAGTACTAACTTATATCTCTGAACTCGAACTTATATTCTCGATGACGGCGCTGAGGTTCGCGGAAGGTGAGGCCTTCGGTAAAACTTTTCACTTTATACACATTGGCAACTTTCTCAGACGGTTTGAGGCCATACTGTAATATTCAGAATGTGAATTTTGGTGTCTATTGCCAAAACTCTTCAGCGGACTTACGCCCAAAATATTGACCCTCCGTATCACAGGGTAGGCGAAGCTATTGACTTAGCCGTTCGTGTCTCAAAGAAGGTGGTAACGTTCTCGTGCGGTTTGACACATCGATCGGCCTATTCATACAGGAAGATAAGGTACCCGTTCCTGAATTGTATACAATCTTCATCCTCTGAGGACCAAGTTATGCTCTGTATATAATGCGATAGGCTTCGGAGAGTATGGGATTCAGTAAAACGTCTGGATTTATAAAAATTGGTAACGTCCTTAACCGTTTTGGACGCTCTATTTTAATAGTCAAAACGTAAATTATGGTGTCTATTCCCAATACTGATCAGCGGATTTACTCCCGTAATACATGGTAGGACTCTACGAACGACCGGATAGGTGAAGCTATAGTGTTATATGTGCGACTTCACAAAGAAGGTGGTAAGGTTCCGTAACGGTTCTCCTCTCGATCTTCCCACTCATACACGAAACTCAGGTGCCCCTCACTGCAACGTATAAAGATTTGTAACCCTGAATACGAAGTAATACCCTCGATAAAGTGGGTTAGCTTCTCCGAAAGTAAGGCCTTCGGAAGGAAATTTCACTCGATAGAAATAGGTAACGTTCTTCAACCGATTGACTCTGCACTTCCATATATACATCGTGAAATATCATGCCTAATGCTAATACTGTTCAGCCGATTTACTCCAGTAATACCTGGCATTACTCTAGGAATCACAGGACTTGTGAAGCTATTGATTCGGCCGCTCGTCTCCCACAGAAGTCGGCAATGTTCTCGAGCGGTTTAACCCTCGATCTTCTGAATCGCACGTGAAGTTAAGGTGACCGATACTGAAATGAATTCTAATATCGTTCTCTGAAAACGAACTTATTCTACCGTTGAAGCCGATGACGTTCGCGGAAGGTTAGGCCCTCGGTGAAACGTTTGACTTTATAACAGTTGCTAACTCTCTCGAACGGTTTGACGAACTACTTTGATATCAAACCGCGATGTAAGGTGTCTATTGCCAATGCAGTTCGCCGGCATACTTCCGGAATACGTGATTTGCCACTGACTGTCGCAGGGTAGGTGAAGTTATTGACTTAGCCGTTCGTCTGTCAAGGAATGTGGTAACGTTCTCGAACGGTTTGACTTGCGACTTTTCTATTCATACATGAAAATGAGGTGTCCGACTGCTAAAATAACATCTCATTTGTTCGTGTGAAAATTATGCAAACAATAGCTACAGCGGCTGGGTTCTCCGAAGGAAAGGTATGGGGTAAAATTGATGACATTTTACAAATTGGTAATGTTATCCTACTAATTATCTACTTTAATTTCATGCCGTGAATTAAACGTGTGTATTGCCAATAGTGTTCAGCGGATTTACTCGAGGATTACCTCGTTTGACTCCTGGGATCGCAGGATACATGAGGTTATTGAATTAGCCGACCAACTCTCAAGGATGGCGGTAACGTTCTCGAACGGTTTGAACCTCGTACTTCGTATTCATTATGAAACTAATATCCCCGTGACTAAAATGTTTACTAATTTGATACCCTGAACACGAAGTTATACTCTCGACACTGCTGGATATCTTCTCGGAAGGTACGGCCTTCGGTGAGAAGTTAGACTCTTACCAACAGGAAACGATGTACAGCTGTGCGACTCAGTACTTTAATATTCACACGGAGAAGTATTGCTGTTAATGCCGTTATTGCGCAGTGGATTAACTCCCGGTATATCTGGTATGACTCTCGGAATCACAGGATAGCTGATGCTATTGACTTAGCCGTTCGACTCCCAAAGATGGTGGCAATTTTCTCGAAGAGATCGACTCCCATATTGGTATATCTACATGCGAATAAAGGTCCCGTCTGCTAAAATGTGGACTAATATGCTTTCATGAACACTAAGCAGGGCACTGCGATGGCGCATCATCGGAATGTGTTTCTCGGATGGTAAGGCCTTCGGTAAATAGATTGACTGTATACAAACAGGTAACGTTCATGATCGGTTTGGCGCCCTACTTTAGTGCTCAACACGTGAAATGTGGTGCATATTGCCAATACTTTTCAGCGGATTTATTCCTGGAATGCCTGGCTTCACTCTCGGAATCACAAGACGGCTGAAGCTGTTGACTCAGCCGTTCGACACTCAAAGAAGGTGGATGGTGCTCGGGCGGTTTGACTCTCGGCCTTCTTATTCAAACATGTAATTAAGGTGCGCGACACTAAAATGTATACTAATTTGTTTCTGTTTACACTATGCATACACTCTCGCCGCAGCATGTTATGTTCTCGAAGGGTAAGGTAATTGCTGCAACGTTTGTCTTTATAGCATCTGGTAACTTTCTCAAACGGTTCCTCGCTCTACTTTAATAATCGAACCGTGAACTAAGGTGTCCATTAGCACTAGTGTACAGCGGATTGACTCCCGAAATGCCTGATTTGACTGTCGAAATCGCAGGATACCTGAAACAATTGACTTTACCGTTCGTCTCTTACAGAAGATTGCAACGCTCTCGATTTGTTTGACCTTCGACCTTGTAATTCATACATGAAGTTAAGGAGCCCGACGCTGAAAATGAGAACTAATTTCTTACTCTGAACACGAACTTATTCACTCGTTGAAGGCGCTGAGGTTCGCGTAAGGTAAGGTACTCGGAGAGACGTTCGACTTCATAAACATCGGGAACGTTCGAAACGGAATAACGCTGTACTGCAAAATTCAAACCGTGACTTAAGGTTCCTATTGCCAAAAATTTTCAGCGGATTTACTTCCAGAACACCTGGTTTGATCCTCTGAATCACAGGATAGAGGAAGCTACTGACTCTGCCCTTCGTCTCACACAGGAGGTGGCAACGATCTCGAACGGTTTGAAACTCGATCTTCTACGTCACGCATGAAATTAAGGTGCTCGTCAGAAAATGCACACTAGTTCGTACCGCTGAACAAGGTATTACATTCCCGAAACAGGGGATTATTTTGTCGGAAGGTAAGGCATTGTGTAAGAAGAGTGACCCTAAACCTACGTGTATTGTTCTGCAGCGGTTTGACGGCCTGCTTCATTATCCGAATCGTGAAATGTTGTGTCTATTGCCATACTCTTCAGCGTGCTAACTCTCGGTTTTCACGGGCTGACTATCCGAAACACAGGATAGGTGGAGCAATTGACTTAGCCATTTCGTCCCTCACAGAAGTTGGTAACGTTCTCGAACGGATAGACTCTCGATCTTTTTATTCGTGCATGAAATTAAGGTGCTCGTCACTAAAATGTATACAAATTTCTTCCTCTGAACTCCAAGTTGTACTCTCGATATAATGCGATAAGCCTCGGAGGGTAAGGGGTGCTGAAAACATTTGACTTTATTCCAACTGGTAACTTTCTCAAACGGGTTGACTCTGTGCTTTAATATTTATACCGTGAAATAAGGTGTCTAATGCCAATTCTCTTCAGCGGATTTACTCCTGGTATACACGGTTTGATTCTCCGTATCACAAGATACGTGAAGCTATGGACTTAGCCATTCCAATCCCAAAGAAGGTAGTATCGTTCTCTAACAGTTAGACCCTAGATCTTCTATTCCATACATGAAATTAAAGTGCCCGACACTAAGAAGTATAATAATTTGCTTCTCTGAACACGACGACGTACCCTCGGTACAGCGCGATAGCTTCTCACAAGATAAGGCCTTCTTTAAAGAGTTCTCCACGGCATGACTCTCTACATTATTATTCATATAGCGAAATAGGGTATCCAGTGCAATACTGTGCAGCGGATTTACTCCCGGAACACCTTGTTTGACTCTCGGAATCACAGGATTGGTGTAGCTATTGACTCAACCGCCGTATTCTCAAAGATGCTGGTAATGGTCTCGAACAGTTTGACCGCGGATATTTTAATCCATACATGAATTTAAGGTGGCATCACTAAAATGTATTCTAATGTGTCTCTCTAAACACGAAGTTATCCTCTCAGTACGGCGAGTTTGCGTCTCAAAATGTAAGGGCATTCTGGAAAACGTATGACTTTATACCAATTGCTTATGCCCACAAAGAGTTTGACGCTCCACTTTAATAATCATACCGTGAATTAGGGTGCCCATTGCCAATAGTGTACAGCGGATTGACTCCTGGAATACATGGTACGACTATCGGTATAATTGGATTGGTGAAGCTATTGTTTCAGCTGTTCGGCTCTCAAGGAAGGTAGGGTCGTTCTCCATCGATTCGACCATCGATTTTGCTATTCGTACATGAAAATAGGATGTGCTTCTGCTATTATGTCTACTGATTTGTTTCCCTGAGCACTAAGCACTATACTCGCTACTGCGTGTTAGGTTCTAGGAAGGTAAAGTATTCGGTAAAAGGTATGACTGTTCACCATTCCATTATGTTCTCCATCGGGTTGACTCTCTACTCTAATATTCAAACCAGGAAACGAGGTGTCTATATCCAACGCTGTTCAGCCAATTCACTCCTGGAATACATGGCTTGAGTCTTGGAATCGCATCTATAGGTGAAGCTATTGACTCTGCCGTTCGATTCCCAAAGGAGTTGGCATCTTTCGCGAAAGGTTTGACTCTCGGTCCCATAATTTATACATGAATTTATGGTGCCCCATATTAAAATATGTTGTAATTTGTTACACTGAACACGATGTTATTCTCTCGATACAGCGGGTTAGATTCTCGGGCGTTAAGGCTTTCCATAACAAGATTGGCCATATACCAATTGGAAATGAAAACCGACGGTTTGACTCTCTACCTTGATTAAGCACTTTTATTGACCATAATGTTTATGTGATTAGCTCCCGTTATACGTGGTTTTGACTCTCAGTATCACAGGATAGGTGAAGCTATTGACGTAGCTGTGCCACTCTCAAAGTAGGTGGTTACGTTCTCGAACGGTGTTACTTTCGATCTTCTTATTCATGCATGAAATTATGGTGTCTATCACTGTAATGTTTTCTAACTTGCTTCACTGAACACGATGTTATACTCTATATACAGCTGGTTGGGTACGCGGAAGGTAAGGCCTACGGTAAAAGTTTGATCCTTTATCAGTAGGTTGTGTTCTGCAACGGTTTGTCTCTGTACTTTGAAGTTTATATGGTGAATTAGGTGTCTGTTGCCATTACTGTTCAGCGGTCTTACTCCTCAAGTAACAGGCTTCACTCTCGGAATAGTAGTAAGGGTGATGCTTGCGACCCAGCCGTTCGACATCCAAGAAGGTGACAACCTTCTCGAACTGTTTGGCACTCCATCTTCTAAATCATACATAAAATTACGTTGCGCTACACTGGGATTTATACTAATTTGTTACCATGAACACTTAGCAATACCCTGTATACAAAGGGTTAGTTCCAAGAATGGTATGGTCTTCCGTAAAAGGTTTGACTATTTAACAATAAGTACCATTCAACAGCGGTTTGTCTCTGAATTTTAATATTTATACCGCCAATTACGGTCCCTCTAGCCAATACTCCGCGGCGGATTTACTCCGGAATACTTGGTTTGGTTCGCGGAATCACTGGATAGGTGAAGCTATTGATTTATCCGTTCGACACTCAAAGAGGGTTGTAACGTTATGAATGAATGGTGGTGTCTATGACCAATACTGTTCAGCGGACTTACTCCCGGAATATATGGTTTGAATTTCGGAATCACAGTATGGGTGATGGTATTGACTTTGCTGATCACTATCACCGAAAGGTGATAACGCTCTGCAATGGATCAACACACGATCTTCTTATTCATACATGAAGTTAAGGCGCACGTCACTAAAACGCGTAATCACTTGCTTCTGCAGAAACGACGTTATAATCTCGATACAGCTGCTTATCTTCTCGGTAGGTAAGTCCTTCTGTCAATGGTGTGTATCTGTATCAATAAGTATCGTTCAATAACGGATTGATTCTCTACTTTAATATTATATCCGCGAATAAACGTGTTCAGTGCCAATTTAGAACAGCATATTTACTCACGGGATATCTGGTTGGCCTTTCAGAATCACCGGATCGCTGATGCTAATGACTTAGAAGATCGACCCGCCAAGAAGGTGGTATGATGATCGGACGGTTTGGTCCACGATCTCCTTATTCTTACATGCTATTAAATTGCCTGTTACTAAGATATATACTAATTTGTCTGCCTGATCACGTAGTTATTCTTTCGACACAGCGGGATAGATTCGCGAAAAGTAAGGCCCCTCGGTGTAATGATTGGCTCTCTACCAATAGGCAACCTTCTACATCGATTTGTCCATGTACTTTGCCAGCAATATTGCCAATACTGTTCAGCGGATTTACTCAAGGAATAACTGGTTTTATTCTCGAATTCACAGGATAGGTGAAGCTATTGACTTAGCCGTTTGAATCTCAAAGATTGTGGTCAAGTTCTCGAAGTGTTTGACACTCGATCATCTTATTCATACATGAAGATAATGTGCGCGAGACTGAAATCAATACTAACTTCTTTCTCTGAAGACGAAGTCATATTCTCGATGACGCGGGTAATGTTCGCGGTTGGTGGCGACTTCGATAAAACGTTAGACTTTAAGTAAATTGGTAACGCTCTCAAGCAATTTCACGCTCTACCCTAATATTGAAATCGTGAATTAAGGTGACCATTGCCAAAAATCTCCAACGGATATACTCCTGGTATACCTAGTGTAACTCTCGGAACCACGGGACAGGTGCAGCTATTATATTATATATGCGATTTCACGAATATTATGATAACGTTCTCTATCGGTTTCATCCTCGATTATCTCATTCACACATGAAAATAAGGTTTCCGCCTCTTCAAAATGTCTACTATTTTGCTTACGTGAGGTACTAAGTATGACACTCACTACAAATGGTTATATTTTTGGAAGGCAAGGTATCCGGTAAGGAGTTTGACTTCATACCAATTGGTAACGCTCTTAAAAGGCTTGACCCTCTACTTTAATATTCAAACCGTAAGTAAAGGTGTCTATGGTCAATACAGTTCAGCTAATTTAGTAGCGGTATACCTAGCTTGAATCTCGGAATCTCAGGATAAGTGAAGCTGTTCACTTAGCCGTTCATCTGTCGCACAAGGTGGCAACGTTCTCGAGCGGTTTGCCGGTCGATTTTCTAATTCACATAGGAAGTTAAGCGGTCCGCCATTGAAATGAAGACAAACTTCTTTTCCTGAACACGAAGTTATACTCTCGATACAGCGAGTTTGCTGCTCAGAGGTTAAGGCCTTCGGTAAAGTGTTTGACTTTAAACCAATAGGCATCGTTCTATAATCATTTGGCGGTCAGCTTTTATATTCAAACCGTTAATTAAGGTGTCTATTGTCAATACTCTTCGGCGGACTGACTACCGGCGTATCTGGTATGGCTTTCGGAATCTCTAGATATGTGAAGTTATTGACATAGCCGTACGACTCTCACAGAAGGTGGTAACTTTCTCGAACAGTTTGAGCCTTGATCTTCTGAGTCACATTGAATTGAAGGTCCCCGTCACTCAAACGTTTCTAATGCTTTTCCCTGAATACGTAACTATATTATCGGTACGGCGGGTTAGCATCTCGGACGGTAAGGCATTAGGTAAATCGTTTTACGTTATAGCAATTAGTAACGTTCTCACATGGTGTAATGCTCTATTTTAATATTCGCTCGGCGAATCAAGGTACCAATTGTCAATGCAGCACTGCGTATTTACTCCTGGAATACCTGGTTGGCTCTCGAAATCACAGGATAAATGAAGCTGGTGACTTTGCCGTTTGACTCTCAAAGAGGCAGATAACGTTCTCAAACGGTTTCACGTTCTGTTTTCAAATTGAAACCGTGCATGAAGGTGTTTATTACCAATACTGTTCAGCGGATTAACTGCAGGAATACCTAGTCTGACTCTCGGATTCGCAGGATGGTTGAAGGTATTGACTTAACCGTTCCACTTTCACAGATCGTGGTAACGTTCTCGAGGGACATGACAATCGATCTTATAATTACAGCATGAAATTAACGCGCTCAAAATTAAAATGTATACCACGTGGTACCTCTGAACACGGTATTATACTTTCGATACAGCTGCTGAGTTCTCGGAGGGTAAGGCATTCTGTAAGAAGCTTAATCCTAGAAGTATAGGTCATGTTCTACAACGGCTTGGCGGCCTGCTTTCATATTCAAACCGTGAATTAAGGTGTCTATTGTCCATACTCTTCGGTGAACTTACTCCCGGCAAATCTGGTGAAGCTTTCGGAATCACAAGATATGTGATGCTATTGACATAGCCATTCGTCTCTCACAGAAGGTGGTATCCTTCTCGAACAATTTGAACCTTCATCTTCTTATTTCAATTGAACTTAAGCTCCCCGTCACTAAAATGTTTCTAATGCGTTTCCCAGAATACGTAGCTATACTCTCGGTACGGCGGGTTAGCTTCTCAGACGGTATGGCATTCGGTAAAACGTTTGACTTTATAGCAATTTGTACCGATCTCATTCGGTGTAACGCTCTGTTTTAAGATTCACTCCACGAATTATGGTATGAATTGACAAAACCGTCCAGCGAATTTACTCCAGAAATATCTCGATTGACTATGGGCATCACAGCATAGGTGAAGTTATTGACCAAGCCGATTGAATATCAGGGTAGGTGGAAACTATCTCGAACGGTTTGAACTTGGATATTCTAATTCATAGATGAAACTAAGGTTGCCGTCACTAAAATGTGTACTAATTTGCTTCTCTGAGCACCAAGTTATACTTTCGATACGGCGGGTTAGCTTCTCCCAAGGTATGGCTATCAGCAAAGTGTTTGACTTTGTATCAATTGGCAATGGCCTCAAACGGTTTCACGCTTTACTATACTATTCAATGCGTGAGCTAAGATGTCTATTGCCAATACTGTTCAGCTGGTTTACTCCAGGAATACCTGATTTGACACTCCAAATCATTGGATACGTGATGATATTGACTTAGCCGTTCGACACTCAAAGAGCTTGGGATCGTTCTCGAACGGGTTGACTCTCGATTACTCTATTCATACATGAAAATAAGATGTGCTTCTGCTATAATATCAACTAATATTTTCCTGTGACGACTGTGCATGACACTTTCTGCAGCGGGTAGGGTTCTTGGAAGGCAAGGTATCCGGTAAAAAGCTTGACTGTATACCATTTGGTAATGTTCCCCGACGGATTGTCCTTCTACTTTAATAGTCCTATCGCGAATTGACATGACTATTTCCTACACTCTTCTGTCGATTTACTCCCGGAATACCTGGTTTTTCTCTCGGAATCACAGGATAGTTGAGGCTATTGACTTATCAGTTCGACTCCCAAAGATAGTGGTATCGTTCTCGAACGATTTGACCATCGACTTTCTAATTCATACATGATGTTAACATGCCCGACACAGAAATGAATACTAACTTCTTTCTCTGAAAGCACACTGACACTCTCGATGAAGGCGGTGAGGTTCGCGGAAGGTAAGGCCTTCAGGTATAACCTTTGACTTTATACAAATTGGCAGCGCTCTCAAACGGTTTGTCGCTCTACTGTAATATTCAAACCGTGAATAAAGTGTCTAGTGCCAATACTACTAAGCGAGTTTACAATGGGCATATCTGGTTTGATTTTCGAAATGACAGGATAGTTGGAACTATTGACTTAGCCTTTCGTGTCTCAGAGAAGGTGGCAACGCTTTAGAGCGGTTTGACCCTCGATCTTCTTATTCGTAATTGAGCTTCAGGTCCCCGTCACTAAAATGTTTACTAATATGATCCTCCGAACACGAAGTCATACTCTCGATGAAGCGTGTGATGTTCGCAAGAGGGTTCAGCCTTCGTAAAATGTTTGACTTTATACCAATTGGTAACGCACTCAAACGATTTGACGCTCTACGTTAGTATTCAAATCGAGAATTAAGGTGTCTATTGCCAATACCGTTCTGCGGATTCACTCCCGAAGTATCTGTTTGCCCCTTGGAATCTCGCCATATGTAAAGCTACTGACATAGCCGTTCGTCTCTCACAGAAGTTGGCAACGTTCTAGAGCGGTTTGGTCCTCAACCTTCTAATTCATACATGCCGTTACGGTGCCGGACACTCAAATGAAAACAAATTTTATTCCCTGACCACGACGTTGTACCCTCGATTCAGCGGGTTATCTTTTCGGAGCGTGATGTCTTCGCGAAAACGTTTGATTTTATACCAATTGGTAACGCTCTCAAGCAACTTCACGCTCTACCCTAATATAGATATCGTGAAATAAGGTGACCGTTGCCAATAATCTCCAACGGATATACTCCTGGTATACCTAGTGTAACTCTCGGAATCTCTGGATTGGTGAATCTATTCTCATAGCCCTTCGTCTCTCTCAGAAGGTGGCAACGTTCTCCAGCGGTTTGCCGGTCGATCTTCTAATTCATATAGGAAGGTAAGCGGTCCGCCACTGAAATGGATACTATCTTCTTTCTCTGAACACGAATTTATATTCTCGACGAGGCGGGTGGTATCCTCGCACACTCGATCTTCTGTTTTATACATGAAATTAAGGTGACCGTCACTAAAATGTATGCTAATTCGTTACTTTGAACACGCTGCCATACACTCGATACAGCGGGCTAGGTTTTCGGAGGGTATGGTCGTTGCTAATACGTTTGACATAATACCAATTGGTAACGCTCTCAAACAGTTTGACGCTCTATGTTAATATTCAAACTGCGAATTAAGGTGTCTACTCCGAATACTGTTTAGCGGACTTACTTCTCGGTTTTCCAGGGTTGACTCTCGGAATCGCGGGATAGGTGAAGTTATTCACTTGGACGTTCGACTCTCAAAGGGGGCGGTAATGTTCATGATCAGTCTGCCGCCCAATCATCTAATCCATACACGATGTGATGGTGCCCGTCACTAAAATGTCAACTAATTTGCTTCTCGGAACACGAAGTAATACCCTCAATATAGCGTGTTAGCTTCTAGGAAGGAATGGCCCTACGGTATAAGGTTAGACTGCATACGAATGGGTAAAGTTCTACACATTTTAATATTTATATACTAATACTGCAATTTACTGTTATAGTAATTACAATTTTTTTTGAATTTGTCAATTGTTAGTTGACAAAATTTTATTTCTGGATACAAGTATCTTTGGAAATGGATCAGTGCACGTTATGACATTATTGTGTTAAGCTTATTTTCATTTCATATCATAGTCTGCATACGATCCTACGCTGTCGGAGCGATACCAATGGCGGTGTCTTGCATTTGCGTACGGCAGGTCGGACGACACTACAGGATAGTCTCCGTCAATACCTTTATCCTTGGTCTTTATCCTTCACGACTGTCGAGATCTTGTTTGTAGCTACGTACGGCTGGTCTGGACGACTCTACTGCATGGTCTTCGTTGATTTCTCCAACCTTGAAATTGTACCGCGTGTACTGTTATCTACTGTTATTATATTTTCGATTTCATTAAAAATTTGCAACCTTTATTCTAAAAAGTTGTACTTCTTAGTAAATGTGTCATTGGAATTAGTTGACTGTACGTTTATCGCGATATTATGCTATACTTATTATTGTTTGATATGATTGCCTGCATGCGCACATACGCTTCCGGAGCGGCACGGATGGAGTGGTCGTGTAGGTGCGTACTGCAGATAGGAGCGGCATACTGGATGACCTTCGTTATATTCTGTAACCACGATTTTACTCCGTATGAATATATCACCAATTTTTCCATTTATTTATACATTCTGTTATTTACTGTTATGACATTTTCGATATTCTTTGAAATTTTGAATTCTTACTCTAAATAATTGTATGTCATAGTAAAACTGTCTTTGGAATCAGTTGTGTGTACGTTAATGACAATATTATGTTAAATTCTTTCTATTTTATATACGTTGTGTACGTACCTACGCTTCGGGCGCTGTACGGTTGTAGTGGTCTTGTAGTTAGGTACGGCAGATTGGAGCAGCCTACTGGATTGTCCTTGATAATTTCTGTAACCCATGATTTTAAATTGCATGCATTCTTTCCCAATTTCTCCATTTATTTTATTCGTTCCTTAATTTACTGTAATGATATTTTCGACTTTTTTTTTATAATTTTCAATTTCTATTCTAAGAAATTTTATTTCCTAGTAAAACTGTTTTCCGAAGTAGGTAAGTGTACGCTTATGACATTATTTTGTTTAACTAATTGTTATGGTGTAATATTGTCTGTATACGTACCTAAGCTGACGGAACCACACGACTCGAGTGGACATTCAGTTGCCTTCGGTACATCGTAGCGACACTACTGTAGGATCTTCGTAAATTTCTCTAACCTCGATATTGTATCGTATCCATTTTTACCTGTCGTCCATTTATTTGTACAAACTGTAATGAGGTGTTATGATATTTCCGATTTTTTTCGGAACTTTTAATTTTTAGCATAAAAAATTGCATTTCTCGAGAAAAGTGCCTTTTGAATAAGTTGAGTGTACGTTTGTGACAATATTTTGTGAATGTTGCTGTTATTTTATTTGATTGTCAGTATTAGTACCTACGCTTCCAGAACGACAGTGCTGGGGCGGTCTTGTAGTCGCGTACGGCAGATCGAAGCGGCACAACTGAATGGTCATCGTTAATTTATTTAACCACAATGTAGTACCGTATTCCCTCTTTCGCAATTCTCTGTTTATATAGGAATACCGTAATTTACTCTTACGATATACTTAATTTCCTCCGGTGTATCCAATTTTTATTTTAAGAAATTGTATTTCTTATTAAACGTATCCTTGGAATTAGTTAAGTGTACGATTATGATAATATTTTGCTATACTTACTGTTATTTTGTACAGATGCCTCTATGCGCACCCACGCTCCCGGAATGACACGACTGTAATGGCTTTGTAGATGCGTACGGCAGATCGGACCGGCATACTGGATGGTCTTCTATTTTCGTGTAACGATGGTTTTGAACCCTATCCATTTTTTCTCACGTTTCCCATTTTTTTAGACGTTCTGTAATTTGCTGCTATGAAATTTTCTATATTCTTGGAAATTATAAATCTTTATTTTAAAAAATGGTATTTCCTAATAATAGTGACTTTAGAATTAGTTGTGTGTACGTTTATGACAATATTTTGTTAAGTTCTTGGGTATTTTATACGATTGTCTCTATACGTATCTGCTATTCCGGTGCGGCTAGGCTGCTGTGGTCTTGTACTAGCGTTCATTAAATCGGTGCGTCACTCTGTATGTTCTTTGTTTATAATTTTAACCTGAATATTGTACAATATTAATTCTTTCATTGTCATATATTAAATTTCAGATGCTGTAATTCAGTGTTATGGTATGTTCGATTTGTCATAATTACAAATTTTTGTTTAGAGATTTGTAATAGTTGAGTGTACATATATGACAATTTTCTGTTAAGCCTGTTGTTACATTATATGATTGTCTATATGCTTACGTACGAGTCCGGTGCGACATGGCTGGATTGGTTTTGTAGATACGTTCGCTAGATCCGAGCGACAGTGCCGTTAGGTATTTGGTAAATTCTTTGACCGTGATATTGTACCGTTTGCATTCTTTCACTGTTCTCTTTTGGTGCGTACATACTGTAATATACCCTTACGATATTTTAGATTTTCTTCAAAATTTCAAGTCTTCAATTTCAGAAAATGTATTGTACATGAAAAGTTCCTTTGGAATTAGTTGAGTGTTCGTACATGTCGATCGTTTTTTAAACTTATTGTTATTTTATATGACTGTTTCTATACGTACCTTCTCTGTCGGAGCAACACGACTGATCGAGGTCTTGTAATTACGTACCGCAGATGGAAGTGGCACTACTGGATGGTCTTCTATAATTTCTTTAACCACTATTTTATACCGTTTGTGTTCTTTTGCTGTTTTCTACATATTTGTAAATAGCGTTATTTACTGTTACGTTATTTCCGATTTTTTTTTTTTAATTTTAAATTATCAATCATTATTATATAAATTGTATTCCTTGGCAAAATAGTCTTGACAATTAGTTGTGTTCACGTATATGACGATATTTTGTTAGACTTATTGATATTTCATAGGATTGCCTGTATACGTACATACGATATCGGTGCAACACGACTAGCGAGGTATTGTATTTGGGTACGGCAGAATGAATCGGCACTATTGAATGGTCTCCGGCTACTTCTATAACCTTAATTATGTACCGTATGAATTATTTCTCTGTTTTCCATTCACTTATGCATTCTGTAACTGTTTTGATATTTTCGATTTTTCTTCAAAATTTTCAATCTTCATCTTAGAAAAGTGTACTTTATAGGAAAAGTGAGGTTGGAATTAGTTCAGTGTACCCGTATGACATTATTTTGTTCAACTAATTGTTATTTTGTATGATTGTCCGTTTATGTACCTACGCTGATTGCGCGAGACGACTGGTGATGTCTTGTAGTTGCGTACGACAGAACGGAGCGTCACTAGTGGATGGTCTTCGATGATGCTTTTAACCATCATATTGTACAGTAAGAATTTTTTCCCAGTTTTCCATTTATTTGAACATACTGTATGTTACAGCTACGATGTTTTCACTTCTCCTTAAAAATAAAATTTCTGAGATAAAAAATTGAAGGGTTTGAATAAAATCGGATATATCATAACAGTAAATCGCAGAATGTAGAAATAAATAGTGAATATCGAAAGAATGTATTCGGCACAATATTAACCCTTTCGTTATGGCTGTGCGCGCCGCCGGAGTGACCCCACCAAACGGGGCACCGCGCCGTCGGAGTAGCGCCACAGAACGGAGAGCTTCTCCGCAAACTATGCATATTGTGAGTCGGGAAATTGGTGTTCGGACTTACGTCTTTCAACATTACCTTGTCTTTTTCCAGATCATACTCTTCTTTACGTGTTACATAGTGACATATTTATAGGTCTTGCAATTATTATTGTCCAGGGTTATATTAATCAGCAAATCTAATTAGTTGACCCTCTTACAATAGTTTGCAATCTCACCTTTTATCTTATATATCATATTAAATCTTGCGATTGGTTACTTGAAGACGTTAAAAAGCTTAAAAGATGTCATTTTGCTAAATAAATGTTTATATATTTTATAATCTTGTCAAGAATTATAAAAGACAATACAATTTAGAGTAAATGATATATCAAATTAAATTCATAGTAATTTATTTCAGAATGAAAACGATCTAAAGAATGACAAGTGCTATCGATGTGCTATGTGCATACGAACGAAAAGAATAAAAGTACCGCGGGGCCGTTGAGTGAGCGGTATCACGCTGGCGCCGGCTACAGCCGGCGCTCGTACACACAGGTCATCGAATGGATGCCGGCTATATCCGGCGCTCATACACAGAAGTCATCGAGTGGATGCCGGCTATATCCGGCGCTCGTAACGAAAGGGTTAAGGATAAAGAAATTATCAAAGATCATCATACAGACACTCATATAAAATAGTAATATGTAACAAATAAATCGCATAAGCCTACACTCAAGTAATTACATAGTCACCTTTGTTATGAAATACAATTCCTTGTTATAAAACTTGAAAATTTGGTTAAAAATCTGAAAATATTGGAATAGTAAATTGCAGAATGAATAAATAAAGTATAACTTGGGAACAAATGCATAGAAATAAATGGGAAACAGCGAAAGAATGGTTACGGTGCTATATTCAGGATAATAAAATTGACAAAGACCGTACAGTCGAGTAGCGCCGACCTACCGAACGCAACTACAAGGCCACTCCATTCGTGTTGCTGCAGAAGCGGAGGTTTGTATGCAGACAATCATATTATACAAAACCAAATTAAACAAAATATTTGCATAAACGTACACTCATCTAATGCCAAAGACACTGTTACTAACAAACACAATCATTAAAACTAAAAATTGAAAAATTTGAGAAACATTGAATATGTCATGTCAGTAAATTACAGTTATTTAAAATACAAGGAAGACTGTAAAAGAGTCTCTACAGTATAATATACAGGTTATAGAAATTAACGATGAGCATACAGTAGCATCGCTCCGATATATCGAACACAACAACGAGGTTATTCCAGTCGTGCCCCACTGGAAGCCTAGGTATGTACACAGAAAATCAAATAAAATAACAATAAGTTTAACATAATATCATCATAAACGTAAACGCAAATATTTCAGAAGACAACATTATTAAGGAAAACAATTCTGAAAATTGAAAATTGACAATTTAAAAAAAAAATCGAAGATATCAAAGCAGTAAATTACAGTACTATTAAATAAATGAATGACCGGGATTAAATGCGTACCATACAAAATTAAATTTAACGAAATTAACTTGGACACTCCAATACTGCCGCTTCGATCTGCCGTACGCAAATACAAGGCATCGCCATTAGTGTCGCCCCGGCAGCGTAGGTACGTATTCAGACAATCATATAAGATAACGAAGAAATTAGCGCAATAATGTCATAAGCGTTCACACAACTAATTCCAAAAGGCACTTTTAATAAGAAATACAATTTTCTAAAATGCAAATTGAATATTGCGAAACATATCGAAAATCTCATAACACTACATTACTGTTTGTACAAATACATGGAAAAGTGGGAAGAAATGCATACGGAGTAAAATCATGGTTACAGAAATTAACGAAAGTCATCCAGCAGTTCTGTTCCGATATACCGAAGGCAACTGCAACTCCAGTCCATTCGTGTCGCTCCGGAAGCATAGGTGCGAATACAGACAATCATGTAAAATAACAATAAGTTTATCAAAATAATGTCATAAACGTGCACTGAACTAGATGCAAAGACACTTCTATTCAGAAATATAATTTTTTCAACTAACAATAGACAATTTCGATAAAAATTTTAATGACCATAACAGTAATCTGCAGTACATGTATATAAATATAAAAATGAGAAAGTATTGCTTGCGGTTCATAATCATGTCTTAATAAATTAACGGAGACCATACAATAGTGTTGCCCGATCTGCCGTACCATCATTCACTGCTCGAATATTATTGCAGGAGGTCAAGCCATTGTAGAACTTTACCCATTCGTATACAGTCTAACTTCTTACCGTAGGCCATTCCTTCCGAGAAGCAAGCCCGCATTATTGAGGGCATAACTTCGTGTTCCGAGAAGCAAATTAGTAGACATTTTAGTGATGGGCACCATAACTTCATGTATGCATTAGAAGATCGGAACACAGACTGATTATGAACATTACCGCCCCCTTTGATAGTGGAACGGCCAAGTGAATAATTTCACCCATCCCGTGATTCCGAGAGTCAACCCAGGAAAACCAAGAAGTAAGTCCTCTAAACAGAATTGGGAGTTGACACTTTATTTCGCAGATTGAATATTAATATACAACGCCAAACTGTTTGAGAGCGTCACCAATTGGTATAATGTCAAACGTTTTAGTGACGACCTTACCCTCCGAAAAACTCACCCGCTGCATCGAGAGTATACCTTCGCGATCAGAGTTACAAATTAGTTTATATTCTAGTGGCGGGCTCCTTAATTTCAGGTATGAATAAGAGAATCGAGCGTCAAACTGTTGGAGAACGCTTCGCCGAAGACCTTACCTTCTGAAAACGGAGCCCATTGTATGGACATTACAGCAGCGTGTTCAAAGGAACGAATTAGCATACAGTTTAGTGACGATCGCCTTAATTTCATGTATAAAACAGAAGATCGAGTGTGCGAAAGTTAGCACCATCTTTGAAGGTCGAACGGCTAAGTCTATAGCTTCAGTTATCCTATGATTCCGATAGTCAAATCAGGTATTGCGGGTGCAAGTGCGCTGAACTGTATTAGCAATGGACACTATATTTCACGGTATGAATATTATAGTGGCGGGTCAAACCGTTTGCAAACGTTAGCAATTTCTACAAAGTCAAACATTTTACCGAAAGCTTTACCGCCCAGAAGATAACCCGCTGTATCTGGAGTATAATTCCGCGTTCAGAAAAAGAAATTATTATCCATTTTAGTGTCGGCACCTCAAATTTCATATATGAATTAGAATATCGAGAGTCCATTGCCAATGGACACCTTACCTCACGGTTTGAATATTAAACTAGAGTGTCAAACCGTTTGACAGCACAACCAATTAGTATAAAATCAATAGTTTTTCCTTAGGCCTTACCTTCCGCGAACATCACTGGCTTCTTCGAGAAAATGAGTTCGTATTCAGAGAATGAAGTTAGCGTTCATTTCAGTTGACGCATTATAGCGGAGCGTCAAACGGTTTGGGAACGTTAGCAATTGATACAACGTCATTTCCTATACCGAATACCTTACCTGCTGAGAACCCACAACGCTGTATCGAGAGCTTTGCTTATTGTTCTCGGGAACATATCTGTCCACATATTAGCTGACGTACACCACAGTTTCATGAATAAATATAAGAATCAAGAGTAAAGTCGTTCTAGAACGGTACCACCGTGTTTGAGTGCCGAACGGCTATGAAAATACCTACGCCTATCATGTGATTCCGAAACATAAACCAGGTATGCCGGGTGAAAATCCGCGGAACTCATTTGGCAATAGACACATCAATTCACGGATTGAGTATTAATGCTAACTGGCTAACCGCTTGAGAACTTTCCCAATTGCTACAAAGTCAAATGATTTACCGAAAACCTAACCTTCCGCGAACCTCACCGGCTTCATCGAAAGAATAAGTTCGTGTTTAGAGAATGATATTAGTGTTCATTTTAGTGACTGGCAATTCAACTTCATGTATGAATTGGAAGGTCGAGTGGCAAACCGATCGAGATCGTTACCATCACCTGTGGGAGACGAATGGCTACGTCAATACCATCACCTATCCTGCGATTCCGAAGCTACCGCAGGTATTCCCGGTGTGAGTCCGCTGAACAGCTTTGACTACAAGCACATTAATTTACGATATGAATATTAAAGTAGGGCGTCAAACCGTTATAGAGCGTTACCAATTGTTATGTTGTCAAATGATTACAGAAGGCGTTAACTTCCGCGGACCACGCCCGCTTCATCGAGATTATAACTTCGTGTTCAGGGTAGAACAATAGTATCCATTTAAGAGACGGGCACCTTCTTTTCATGCATGAATTAGAAGGTCGATCGTCAAGCATGTGCACATCGTTACCACCATTTCTGGGAGTTGCACTTCAAATCCAATGGACTCACCTATCCTGTTATTCCGAGAGTCAAACCATGTATTGCAGGAGTAAATACGCTGAATAGTATTGGCAATAGGCGTACTAATTCATTGTATGGATATTAAAGTTGAGCGTCAAACCGAACGAGTATGTTTCCAACTGGAATAAAGTCAATCTTTTTATCGAATAATTTATCGACCAAGAACGAACACCGAACTAGCGAGTGTCTTGCTTAGTGCTCACGGAAACAAAATAGTACTCATTACAACTGACGGAGACCTTATTTTCGTGTCTGAATAGCAAAATCGAGAGTCAAACTACTCTAGAACGTTACCACATTCTTTCGGATTCGAACGGCTAAGTTAATAACTTTACATATTCTAGGATCCCGAGAGACAAAATAGGTACTCTGGGAGTAAGTGCCCCGTACTGTATTGGCGATAGGTCGCATAATGCTCGGAATGAATATTAAAGCAGACCGAAATACCGTTTTTGAGCGTTACGTACATGTATATAGTTAAACCTATTACCGAATGCCATACCTGCCGACGATGTAAAGCTCCGTATCGATAGCATAAATTTGTGTTCACAGAAACACATTAGTATACATTTTAATGATGGGCACCATAATGTATAAGATCGAGGATCAAACCGTTCGAGAACGCTATCACCTTCTTTGAGAGACGTACGGCTGAGTCCATAGCTTGTCGTATTCCAATATTCGAAGACGCAAACCATGTATTCCGGGTATAAATGTTACCAATTTGCTACCTTGAACACTGAGCAAGACACTTGCATCAGCGGGATGGGCTTCTCGGATGGTATGGACGTCGGTAAAAGTTTGACCTCTAAACTAAAATACGAAGCTCTATAAACGTCTGACGCTCTACCTTCATATTCGTACCGTGAAGTAAGCTGTCTATTGCCAATAATTTCAAGCGGACTTACTGCCGGAATACCACGCTTGACCCTCGGAACACTTGGCGAGGTGAAGCTATTGATTTAGCGACAGTCAAAAGTTGTCGACTCGTTCCGAACGGTTTGACTCTCAATCTTGAATTTCATACATGAAAATAAGGTGTCCCTCCGCTGACATGTCTTCTAATTTGCATCCGTGAACACTATGCAAGGCACTTCGTCCACAGGATTAGGTTCTCGGAATTTAATGTATTCGGATAGAGATTGACATTAGAGCAATTGGTAATGTTCTCCGACGATTTGCCTCCCTACTTTAATACCCGCGGCGTGCATTAAGGTCTCTGTTGCCTATAGAATTCGGGGGATTTACGCCAGGAATACCTTGTTTAGCTCTTGGAATCACATGATAGGTGAAGCTATTGGCTTAGCTGTGCGACTTTCAAAGAAGGTGGCAACTTTCTCGAACGGTTTGACACTCGACCTTCTAATTCATACATGAAATGAAGGTGCCCGTCACTAAAATGTATACTAATTTGACCTCTGAACACGAAGATATACTGTTGATACAGCGGGTACGCTTCCCAGAAGGTAAGGCCTTTCTATAATGTCTGACGCTATATCAATACGTAACCTCCAACAAAGCTTTGACTTTGGACATTAATATTTATACCATGAAATAGGATGTACGATGCCAATACGGTATAGCGGGTTTACTCCCGAAGTTATACCTTTGACTTTCGGGATCACAGGATAGGAGGAGCTATTGACATAGCCGTTCGAGTCACAACAAAGGTGGTATAGATCTCGAATGGATTGAACGTCGATCATCTAATTTATACATGAAATTACGGTGCCCGTCACTAAAATGAATACTAACTCCTTTTTCTGAACACGAAGTTATATTTTCGATGACGCAAGTCAGATTCGCAGAGGTAGTACCTTCGGTAAAGCGTTTTATATTATAAAAATTGGTGACGCTCTCAAGCGGTTTGACGATCTACTGTAATATTCGAACCGCAAATTAAGGTGCCTATTGCCATAACTGTTTAGCGGACTTGCACCCAAGATTCATGGTTTGACTCTCCTAATCACAGGATGGATGAAGCTATTGATTTAGCCGTTGGTCTCCCACAGAAGGTGGTAACGCTCTGGAGAGATTAGTCCTGCGATCATTAAATTCACGAATGAAATTAATGTGCTCGTCACTAAAGTATATGCTAGATCGTACCTCTGAACACTTTGTTATACTCTCGAAACAGCCTGTCAGATTTTCGGTGTGTAAGGAATTCTGCGAGAGATTTAACCCTACACGAATAGGTAGTATTTTACAGCGACCTGATGACCTGCTTTAATATTCTTACTGATACTTAATACACACTAATATTGTGCCTATTGCCAATACTGCTCAGCGGATTCATTCCCGGAAAACCTGGTTTGACGCTCAGAATAACAGGGTAGGTGAAGCTACTGACTTAGCCGTCCGGTTCTATATAAAGATTGTACCGTTCTGAAACGGATTGACCCTGGATTTCCCTATCCATGCATGCAATAATGCTGCCCTTCTGGTAAAATATGTAAAAAACTGTTTGGTTGTACATTAAGATATTCAATCGCTAGTTCGGTGTCTGTTC
This sequence comes from Lasioglossum baleicum, assembly GCF_051020765.1. Classification (NCBI taxonomy): domain Eukaryota; kingdom Metazoa; phylum Arthropoda; class Insecta; order Hymenoptera; family Halictidae; genus Lasioglossum; species Lasioglossum baleicum. Next base: position 22,767 of record NW_027470276.1, read on the forward strand.
TTGGATGATAAGCTACTTGATAAAACATTTGACTTTATACCGTCTGGTAGCGTTCTCGAACGGATTCACGCTGTACATTAGTCAGACAGTTAATTAACGTTTCTATTGCCAATACTGTTCAGCAGGTTTACTCCCCGAATACCTGGTTTAACTATAGGAATCACAGGACAGCAGAAGGTGTTGTGTTAGCCGTTCGACTCTCAACGAACGTGGTCAAGATCTGGAACGGTTTGACGCATGATCTTCTAATTGATGCACCAAATAACGGTAGCCCTTTCTGAAATATATACTAATGTGTTTCTCTGGGCACGAAGTTATATTCCCGATGCAGCGGGAGAGGTTCCCGAAAGGTGAGGCCTTCGGTGAAATTGTTGAGTTTATGGCAATTGGTAACGTTCTCAAACGGTTTGGCGCTGTGCCTTAATATTCCAGCCGTGAACGAAGGAATCGATTGACAATACTGTTCATTTGGTTTACTTCTGGAATACCTGGATTGGCTCCCGGAATCATAGGATGGGTGAAGCTATTGACATTGCCATCCGATTATCAAGGAAGGTAGTATCGTGCACGAACGGTTTGACTCTCGATCTGCTAATGAAAACATGAATTCCGACTGCCCGTCACTGTAATGTATACTAATTCGTTTCTATGCACACAAAGTTACTCCAACGATACAGGAGTGTATATTCTCGGAACGTAAGGTATCCTGCCTGAAGTATGACGTTATACCTATTGGTGAAGCTCCACATCGGTTTGACTCTGTGCATTAATATTCATACTGTGAGATGAGGTGTTCAGTGTCAACAATATTCAGCGCAATAACTTCTGGAATACCTGTCTGCCTCTCGGAATCCCAGGATAGCTACAGCTACTGACTTAGATGTGCGACTTACAAAGATGGTGATAATGCCATCGAACGGTTTCATACTCGATCTTCTAATTCATAGATTAAATTTACGAGCCCGCCACTAAAATGTTTACTAATTGGATTCTACGACCACGAAGTTATACCGTCGATACTGAGGGTTATATTCTCGGACGGTAAGGCATCCATGGAAGAGTATTACTCTATTTCAATTAGTAGCACTCTCAAACGGTTTGACGATCTACTTTAATATTCTTACCGTGAATTAATATGTCTATTGTCAATAGTGTAGAGCGATGATATTGGTTAAGCGATTCGTCCGCCGCAGAAGGCGGCAACATTCTCGATCGGTTTGACACTCGATCTTCTAAAGAATACATGAAATTAATGTGCTTGGTGCTAAAACCAATACTAATTCGCCCCACTGAGCACGATGTTACACTCTCAATACAGCGGGTTCATTTACTTGTGGGTAAGGTCTTCGGCAATAAGTTTGACTTTAAAGCAATTTGTAACAATCTCAAATGGTTTGACGCTCTATTTTAATATTCATATCGTGGATAAAGTGCCTATTACCAACACTGTTCAGCGGATTTAATCCCGGAATACCTGGTTTGACTCTCCAAAGCTCAGAATAGGTGAAGATATTGATTAAACCGGTCGTCTCTCACTGAAGGTGATAACGCCCTCGATCGATATGACTTCACCTTCTCATTCATACATGAAATTATGCTGCACGTCACTAAAATGTATACCAGATCGTACCACTGAACACGGTGTGATACTTTTGGTACATGTTGTCAGTTTTTCGGAGGGTAAGGCGTTCTGTAGGAAATATAACCCTACACGAATATGGAATGATATACTGTGTCTCCACGGCCTTCCTTAATATTCATCCCGAGAATGAAGGTACCTATTGCCAATACTCTTCAGCGGATTTACTCTCGGATTACCTGGTCTTACTCTCGGAATCACAGGATATGTGAAGCTACATACTTAACCGTTCGCCTCTCACAGAAGGTGGTAACGTTCTCGAACGGTTTGACACTCGACCTTCTCAGTCATGCATAAAATTAGGGTGCTCGTTTGTAAACGTATACTAGTTCCTACCTGTACACATGGTGTTATACTCTCGAAACGGAGAGTATGCATCTCCGAAGGTAAAGCCATATGTAATGAGTTTGACTTTATACCAACTGGCAAAGCACTCAAACGGTTTGTCGCTCTACTTTTTTATTGAAACCGTGAATTATGGCGTCTACTGGCAATTCCTGCAGCGAACATACTCTCGGATTTCCCGGGTTGAATCTCGGACTCTCGGGATAGGTGAAGTTATTGACATAGCTGTCCGTCTCTCACATGAGGTGGTAACGTTCTCGAACGGGTTAGGTCTTCGGGGGTTATTGCATTCAGAAGAAACGTTTAGCTTTATACCAATTGGTATCGCTCACAAACAGTTTAACACTATACATTAATATTCAATCTGCGAATTAGAGATACGGTTGCCAATACTGCTCAGCGGATTTACACCCGGAATATCTGGTTTAGCTTTCGGAATCACAGGGTAATTGACGCTGATATCTTAGCTGTCCGGCTTTTAAAGAAGGAGGTAACGTTCGCGATCGGTTTGATTCCCGAACTTCTAATTCACATATGAAGTTATGGTGCCCGTCGTAAAAATGTACTGTTATTAGTTCCACCGATCGTGACGTTATACTCTCGGTACAGCGGGTTAGCATCTCGAATGGAAAGGCCTTCGGGATAAAGTTTGAATTTAAAGCAATATATAGCCCCCTACAACGGTATGACGGTCTGCTTTATTATTCGTAGCATGAATTATGGTGTCTATTGCTAAGACTGTTTAGCGTATTTACTCCGGAATACATGGTTTGGCTCTCAGAATCGCATGGAAGATGAAGCTATTGACTTAGCCGGTCGTATGTCACTGATGTTGGTAAGTCTCTCGAAAGCTTTGACTCCTGGTGGCTATAATTATTCACATGCATGTGGTATTCGTTCGCTAAAATGCCTTCTAATTTGTTTCCGGGAACATTAAGCAGGACACTAGCTACAGCGCGGTAGGTTCTCGGAAGGTATGGTATTCGGTAAACGGAATGACATTATGCTGATTGGTAATGTTCTCTGTCGGTTTGACTTTCTACATTAGTATTCATATCATGAATTAAGGTGTCAGTTGGCAATAAACTGCAACGGACTTACAGACGGATTACCTGATTTGACGCTCGGATCGCTGGAAGGGTGAAGGTCTTTACGTAGCCGTTCTAACCACATAGAGTGTGGTAACGCTCTCGAACGCTTGGACTTTCGATCTTCGACTTCATACATGTAATTACGGTGACCGCCACTAAAATATTTACCTACCTGTTTCCCTGATCACGACGATACACTCTAGAAACAGCGGGATAGGTACTCGGAATGGTAAGGCCTTTGGTAAGTAGTCTGTCTCCGTGCCAATATGTAAGGGTCTAAAGTGGTGTGAATCTGTACTTTATTTTTCATACCGTCAATTAAGGTGTATATTGCCAATACTATTCAGCGTATTATCTCCAGGAATACATGGTATGACTCTCGAAATCACAGGATAGGTGAAGCTATTGACTCAGACGTATGACTCTCAAAGTTAGTGGTAACGTTCCTGAACGGTGTGACCCTCAACCTTGTAATTCATACATGAAAATAAAGCGCCCGTCTGCTAAAATGTCTACTAGTTTCTTTCCGTGAATAATAAGCATGGTACTCCCTACAGCGGGTTGTGCTTCTCGGAAGGTAAGGCCTTCGCGATTATGTTTGACTGTATACGAATATGTAACGTTCTACTACGGTTTTACGCTCTATATTTATATTCGAGCGGTGAACTAAGGTGTATTTGCCAACACTGTTCAGCGGATATACTCACGAAATGGCTGGTTTGACTCTCGGAATCAGAGGACAGGTGAAGCTATTGGCCTAGCTGTTCGACTCTGAAAGAGGGTGGTAACGTTCTGGGAAAGTTTGACCCGCTATCAACTAATTTATGCATGAAGGTGCCCGTCATTGAAATGAGCACTAATTTCTTTCTCTAAACACGAAGTTGTTCTCTCGATACAGCGGGTTAGATTTTCGGAGGGTAAGGCCTTCGGTAAAGCTTTTGACTTTATAGCAATGGGTAACGTTCTCAAACGGTTTGACGCTCTATATTTAATATTCAAACCACGAATGACGGTGTCTACTACCAATAATGTTCGGCTGATTTACTCCCGGGGTACCTAGTTATCTCGTTGACCCACAGGACAGGTCATATGTGCTATTTCACAAAGAATGTGGTAACGTTCAGGAACGGTTATCATCTCGATCTTTCTCATTCATACATGAAATAAAGGTCCCCGTCACTGAAATGTATAATAATTTGCTTCTATGAACATGAAGATACATTCTCGATACAGCGGGCTAACTTCACGGAAGGTGAGGCCTTCGGTAAAAAGTTTTACTCTATACAAGTACGTAACCTTCACGGTTTGACTCCCGACTTTATTATTCAATCGTGAATTAAGGGTGTCCATTACCAATACTGTTCAGGGGCTTGCTCCAGGAATTCCAGGTTTGATTACCAGAATCACAGGATAGGTGAAGCTATTGACTTAGCCGTTCGTCTCTCACAGATGGTGATAGCGTTCTCGAGCGACTTGACGCGCGATCTTCTAATTCATGCATGAATTAAGGTGCCGTCACTAAGTTGTATATTAGTGTGTTTTCCAAACCACGTAGCTACACTCTCCATACGGCGGGTTAGCTTCTCGGTCGTCAAGGCTATCGGTAAAGTGGTTGACTTTATACCTATCGGCAATGCTCTGATACAGTTGAACGCCTAATTTTTCATTCAATCCGTGAATTAAGGTATCTACTGGCAATACTACTTAGCGGATTTACTCCAGTAACATCTGCTTTGATTGTTCGAATCACCGGATAGATGAAGTTATTAACTTAGCCTTTCGTTTCTCACGGAATGTGTAAATGTTCTCGAATGCTGTGACTATCGACCTTCTAATTCATACATGAAGCTAACGTGCCACTCACTGAAATGAATACTAATTTCCTTCCCTGAACACAGAGTGATACTCCCGATACAGCGTGTTATTTATTCCGAGGGTATTATCTTCGGTAATGCCTTTGAATTTATAGCGATAGGTTACGATCTGAAACGGTTTGACGCTGTATCTTTACATTCAATCCCTGAACTATGGTGTCTATTGCCAATACGGTTCAGCGGATTTACTCCTAACTATTTGCATAGTTTCACTTTCGGAATTTCTGGATAAGTGAAGCTATTCACTTATCCGTTCGTCTCACACGGTTTTTGGCAACGTTATCGAGCGGTTTGACGCTCGATCTCTAATCCATACATAAAGTTAAAATGCTGGTCATTGCAATGAATACTAACTTTTTCCTCAGAGCACGAAGATCTATTCTCGATGAGGCGTAGAATATTCGTGGATGGAAGCGCCTTCGGTAAATCGTTTACTCTATGCGAATAGGTAAAGTGTTGCAACGGCTTGACGCTCTGCTTTAATATTCGTACAGTGAATTAAGGTGTCTATTGCCAATACAGTTCAGCAGATTTACTCGCGGAAGACCTAGATTGCCGCTAGGAACCTTTGGATAGTTGAACCTATCGACTTAGCCGTTCGACACTCAAACAAGGACGAAACGTTCTCGAACTGTTTGACCCTAGATTTTCTAAATCACACACTAAGCTAAGGTGCCCGTCACTAAAATGAATAATAACTTCTTTCTGTGAACACGAAGTTTTACTCTCGATCCAGCGGGAGAGGTTCTCGGAAGGTAAGGCCTTGCGTAAAACGCTTGACTTTATACCAATTTCTAACGCTCTGACACCGCTTGACTCTCTGCATAAATAATCAAACCGTTAATTACGGTGTCAATTGCCATAATTATACAGCGGATTTATTCCGGTAATACGTGGTTTCACGTTCGGAATCACAGGATTGGTGAAGCTATTGTCTTTGCCGTCCTACTCGCAAAGCTGGAAGGTTCGGGAACGGTTTGACCCTCGATGCAGTAATTTATACATGAAAGTAAGGTGTAGTAAGATGTATAATACTTTGCCTCTCTAAAGACGAAGATATACACTCGATGCTGCGGGTCAGCTTCGCGTATGCTAATGCCTTCGGTAGAATGTTTGACTCTATACCAATGGGGAGCGTTGCCAACTGTGTGACACTGTACTTTATTATTTATACCGGGAAGTAGTGTTTTTAACGCCTATGCTGTACAGCGAAATTATTCCCAAAGTATCTGGTTTGATTCTGGCAATCACAGGACAGGTGAGGCTATTAACTTTGCCGCTCAACTCTCTAAGAAGGTGGTGTCATTCTGTAGCGGTTTGGCCCTCGATATTCCAATTCATTGACGAAGGTAAGGTCCCGTCACTGAAATGAATACTAATTTATTTCTATGAACTCGATCTAATACTCCCGATGAAGGCGCTGAGGTTCGCGGATCGTAATGCCCCCGGCACAAAGTCTGACTCTCTACCAATAGGTAACTTTCTGCACCGATTTGGATCTGTACGCAGCTTCTACTCCCCGAATACCTGGCTTGACCCGTATCATCATACGAGTGGTGAAACTATTGACTTATCCTTTCGTCTCCCAAAGAACGCAGCAACGTTCTCGATCGGTTTGATACTCAACCTTGTAATAAATACATGGAATTAAGGTGCCCGTCACTAAAGTGTGAACTAATTTGCTCCCACGAACACGAAGTTATGATCTGGATGCAGGGGGTTAGGCCATCGGAACGTTTGGTATTCTGTAAGAAGATTGACTTTATACCTATTGGTAATCATCTAAGGTGGATGGACGGTCTTATTTAGTATTCAAATCGAGAATAAAGGTGTGTTTTGCCAATACTGTTCAGCGGATTTACACCAGGAAGACCTAGTTCGACTTTCGGAATAACAACATGCGTTATGCTATTGACTTAGGTTTGCGACTCTCAAAAAACGTGGTAACGTTCTCACACGGTATGACTCGTGACCTTCCTACTCATACATGATATCACGGTGCCCAGCACTAAAATGTCTACTAATTTGTTTCTCAGCACACGAAGATGTTCCAACGATACAGCGGTAATATTCCCGGAAGGTAAGGTATGCGTTAAGGATTATGACTTTATACCAATTGGTAACATTCTCAAACGGTTTCACTCTCCTCTTTAATATTCATGCGGTGAATTAATGCTATTATTGCCAATACTGCTCTGCGAACTTACTCCTGGAATACCATGTTTGACCCTCGGAAACACAAGAAAATGTGAGGATAATGCCTCAGCCGTTCGAGTCTCAAGGTATGTGGTATCGTCCTCGAAACGTTTCACCGTCGATCTTCTAATTCGTGCATGAAATGAAGGGTCTCGTCAATGAAATGTATACTATTTCGTTCCTGTGAATACGGTATTACACTCCTGATACAGTGAGTTAGTTTTCGGAGGGAATGGCATTCTGCATCATGTTGGACCCTACACCCATATGTATTTCTCTACAACGGCATTACGGTCTGCTTTAATATTCATAGCGTGAATTATGTTGCCTATTGCCAACACTGTTGAGCGGATTCGCTCCCGGAAAAGCCGCTTGACTCCCGGAATCGCAGGATAGGTGAAGTATATGACTTAGACGTTCGTGTCTCAGAGAAGGTGGAACGCTTCGCCCCTTGATGTTCTAAATCATGTGTGAAGTTAAGGTGCTCGTCACCAAAATGTGCACTAGTTTGCTTCTCTGAACTCGAAGTAGTGCCCCAGATATAGAGGGTTAGCGCCTCGGAAAGTTAAATCTTCTGCATAACGTATAATTTTATAAATTTAGGTAACGCTATACAACGTTACGACGGTCTGCTTTAATATTAATTCCGAGGATTAAGGTGTTTATTGCCAATTCTGTGCGGTGCATTTACTCCCGGGGAAGCTAGTTTGCCTCTCGGATTCCCATGATACGTCAAGCTATTAACCTAGAGTTTCGAATCCCTAAGAGGGTGGTAACGTTCTCGAACCGTTGGCCTCTCGATCTTCTAATCCATACACGAAATAATGGTGCCAGTAACTAAAATGTATACTGATTTGTTCCTCTGAACACGAGATTATACTCTCGAAACGGCAGGTTATCTTCTCCGAAGGAAAGTCTATCAGTAAAGGGTCTGAGTCTATTCCAATAGGTAACGTCTTATAACAGTTTCACGATCTGCTTCAAAATGCAAACCGTTAACTAAGGTGTCTACTGCCAATAATCTTCACCGGTCTTCTCCCGGAATACCAGGTGTGACTGTCAGTATCGCTAATGCCTGCGACCATCCGTGCAGGGGGTATGTTTAGTAGTGGCATACTTTGACGGTAACGGCCACGGCCACCTGCTGGAACCGAGCGCAAAGCTGGCAGCTCCGCCTCCTCGTGGCCCCCGCCGGAAACGAGTTTCCCTGGAGTAGTGCGGCCCCGGTGTCTCGGCTATATGAGCTGCCGACCCGGGGGTGGTAGGTCCAACTTGTCCACGATCCGATAATGATTGCAACACCTAACGGATCAGAGTTGATTGATATCTATGTGAAGGAAGGCACATGAGAATTGAGGGCTGGGTTTTTCCAAGTCCCGCATGGTTCTTGGGGTAGTGGAGGACTTGATTGTAGCCAATACCATCTGGACGCGAAAGCCGGTATGAGATTAAGCTCGAGGTACGGCAACGGATGCTTCGGCGGCCCATGATATATGTGCAACAATACTTGTCAGTATCGCTGGATCGGTGAAGCTATTGACTTAGATGTGCTTTCTCAAGTAAGCTGGTAACGATCTCGTACGGTTCGGCACATGATCTTCTAATTCATACATGAAATTGAGGTGCCCGTCTATAAAATGTCTACTGATTTGATCTTGCCAGAAAAGTAAGCCAGATTCTCTAAATAGCGGGTTTGTTTCTCGGAAAGCAAGGTATTCGGTACATAGAGTGACTTTTTGCTAATTGGTAATGTTCTCCGTCGGATTGACCTTCTACTTTAATATTCATACCTTGAATGAAGGTGTCAATTGCCAATATTGTACAGAGGACTCACCCCCGAAGTAACTGATTTGGTTATCTGAATCCAGGATGGGTGAAGTTATTGTCTTCCCTCCATTCACGAAAATCAGGTGTGCCTCTACTATTATGACTACAGATTTGTTTCCGTGAACAATAAGTAAGACACTGGCTAAAGCGGGTTAGTTTCTCTTAAGGTAAGGTATTCGGTAAGTTGAATGACTTTATACGAACAGTTAATTTTCTCCGACGGTATGACTCTTTACTTTAATATTCATACCGTTAATTGAAGTGTCTATTGGAAAACTATTCAGCGGATTTACTCCCGGACTGCCCCATATGACTCTTGGAATCCTCGAATAGGTGAAGCTGTTAACATGACCACTCGAACACCAAAGCAGATGTCAACGTTCTCGGACTGTTTGACCCTAGATTTTCTAAATCTCACACTAAGCTAATGTCACTAAAATGAATAATAACTTCTTTCCATGAACACGAAGTTTTACTCTCGATCCAGTGGGTGAGATTCTCGGAAGGTAAGGTCATCAATAAAACGTTCGACTTTATACCAAATGGTAACCATCTCATATGGTTTGTCGCTCCAATGTATTATTCATACTATGAACTAAGGCGTCTAATGGCAAAACTCTGCAGCGGATTTACCCTCGGATTACCTGATTTGACTCTCGGAGTCGCAGGGTAGGTTAAGCTATAGACTTAGCTGTGCGACTATCGAAGATGGTGGTAACGGTCCGGGAGAGTTTACCAAGCGACCTTCTAATTCATTCATGAAATGTAGGTGCCCATCAGTAAAATGTATACTTATTAGTTTCTCTGGAAACGAAGTTGTACTCGCGATACTGCGGTTTGTTTCTCAGAAGGTAAGATATACGGTAAAAAGGATGGCTTCATACCATTTGGTATTGTTGTCCGACGGTTTGACTCTCGACCCGAATATTCGTGCCGATAATTAAGGTGTCTATTGCCAATTCTGTTTAGCGTATTTTCACCCGAAATACCTTGTGTGACTTTCGGAATCACAGAATGGGTGTAGCAGTTTGATTAGTCGTTCGTCTCTCACAGAAGGTGGCAACGTTCAAAAGCTGTTTGACCCTCGATCTTCTAATTCATACATGAAATAATGCCGCCCATCACTAAAATGCATCCTAATTTGCTTGCCTGAAAATGAAGTCACCCTCTTGATGCAGCGGGATAACTTCTCGGATGACTTGGTATTCGATAAGAGGAATGACTTTATATAAATTGGTATAGCTGCCCGACGGTTTGACACAATACTTTAGTGCTTATACCGTGAACTGAGGTGCCTAATGCCAATAATGTTCAGCGGATTTTCTCCAGGCGTATCTGCTATGACTCTCGGATACCCCGGATGTGTGAAGCTACTGACACGATCTTTTAATCCGAACATGAAGTTAAGTCGCACGTTATTAATATGATTACAAATTTCTTTCTCTGAACACGAAGTTAGACTCTCGATGTCGCGGGAGATGTTCGCGCGAGGTATGACCTTCTGTAAAACATTCGGCGTTTGTACCAATTAGTAGCGTTCTCAAACGGCGTGACGCTGTTTTTTAAGATTAAAATCGTGATTTGGGGTGTCTATTTCCAATACTGTACAGCATTTTCTCTCCCGCAATATCAGGTTTGACCTTCGGAATCACAGGGTATGTGATGCCGCTGACATAGCCGTACGAATCTCAAAGAAGTTGGTGACGTTCTCGAACGCTTTGACTCTTGAACTTATTCATAAATGAATTTAAGGTGCCCGTCTATAAAATGTATACTCATTTGCTTCTCTGAACTGGATATTATACCCACGATATGCTCCTTATGTTCTAGGATGGTTAGGTATGCGAACAAGGGTATGACGATATACATATTGGTAACATTCTCAAACGGTTTGACTCTCTACTTTGTTATCCATACGGTGAATTAAGGTGTCTATTGCCAATAGTGTTCAGCGGATTAATCCGGGAATGACTGGTACCACTCTCAGAATTACAAGATAGGCGAAGCGATGCACATAGCCGTTCGACTCTCACGGAAGGTGGCAACGTTCTCTAGGGGCTTGATGCTCGAAATTCTAATTCATACACGAATTTAAGGTGCCCGTCACTGAGTGGGAGACAAATGTCGTTCTCTGGGAAAGAAGTTATACCCACGATACAGCGGGTCAGCATTTGGGGAGGTAAGGCCGCCGGTAAGAAGTGTGACACTATACCAGTAGGTAACGTTCAACAAAGGATTGTCTCTGCACCCTAATATTTATACCCTGAAATAGGGTATCTCATGCCCCTACTGAGCAGTTGATTTCTCCCGGAATACCTGGTTTGTCTCTCGGTATCACAGGATGGACGGAGATAATGACTCAGCTGTTCTATTGTCAATGATGGTAGTTACGTTCTCGAGCGGTCTGAGTTCCGGTTTTGCTATTCATGCATGCAAATGCGGTGTCCGTCTGCTAAATGTAAACTAATTTGTGTCCGCCATCATCGAGTAAGACACTCCCTATAGCAAGTTAATATTCTCGGCGGGTAAGGTATTCGGTAAGGAGAATGACTTTATACGAATTGGTTATGTCCTCTCAGAGTTTGCCTGTCTATTTGATATTCAAACAGAGAATTAACGCGTCTATTGCCAATACTTTTCAGCTAGTTAACTCCCGATCAACCTTGTTTGGGTCACGGAATCAAAGGATAGGTGAAGCTACTGACATAGCCGTTCTACTCTCGAAGAAGGTGGTATCTTTCTCGAACGCTTTGGCCCTCGATATTGATACTTACAAATAAGCATGTGTTGCTCGCACGATAAAATATCTACTAATTTGTTTCCGTGCAGATTAAGCAGGACACACGCTACAGCGTGTTAGGTTCTTGGCAGGTACGGTATTCGGTAAAATGTATGACTTTATGCGCATTTATAATGTTCTCCGCCGTTTTAACTGTCTACATAAATATTCATACGTTGAATTAAGCTGTCAGTTGTCAACAAACTTCACACCGTACTTACTCGTGGATTATCTGATTTGATTCTAGGTATCACAGGACAGGTGACGCAATAGACAGCGATGCGACTCCCACAGAAGGAGGCAACGTTCTCGAACGGTTTGACCATCGACCTTCTTATTCGTACAAGAAATTAGGGTGGCAGTCACTGAAATGAAGACTAATTTCTTACTCCGAACATGAAGATATACCCTCGAACTTTCTGTATACATACTCTGAAGGTAAGGCCATAGGTAAAATGGTATGACTTTATAGCAATTGGTAGCGTCCTCAAACGGTGTGACGTTCGATTTTAATATTGAAACAGTGGTTTAAGATGTCTATGTAAATCGGTTTCAGCGGATTTACTCCCGGAATACCTGGTTTGCCTCTCGAAGACGCAGGATCCGCAAAACTATTGACATAGCCGTTCGTCTCTCACAGAAGGAGGCATCGTTCGCGAACGGTTTGACCTCTATCTTCTAATATATACGTGAAATTAAGGCGCTCTTCACAGAAAGGATGACTAATTTCTTTCCCTGAAAATAAGTTATTCTCTCGATACGTTGGGATAGCAACTCCGAATGCAAGGCCACACATAAAGCGCTGAACTTTATAGCAACTGGTACCGTATTATATCGGCGTGACGCTCTATATTAATATTCAAACCGTGATTTATAGTGCGTATTGCCAATACTTTTCAGCGAATGTACTCCCGGTATATCTGGTTTGACACTCCTAATCACAGGATAGGTGAGGCTACTGACTTAGCCGTTTGACTGTCAAAGATGGTGGCAACTTTCCGAAAGTTTTGACCCTCGATTTCTTAATTCGTACATGAAATTAAGGTGCGCGTGAGTAAAATGCATATTACCTTGCTTCTCTGAACACGGAGTTACACTTTCGATACAGTGTATTTACTTTTCTGAAGGTAAGGCCTTCGGTAAAATATTGAATCTATACGAATTGGTATCGTTCGACAATGGATCGAATCTGTGCCTTAATATTCACTCCGAGAATTAAGGTACCTATTGCAGATAATCTTCAGCAGATTTACCCTCGTATTACCTGGTTTGTCTATCGGAATAACGGGATCGGTGAAGGTACACACATAACTGTGCGACAATAATAGAGGGTGGTACCATTCTCGATCGGTTTGACCATCGATATTCTAATTCATACATCAAATTATGGTACCCGACTCTAAAACGTATACTAGTTCGTACCACTGATCTCATTGTTGTACTCCCGATACAGCGGGTCAGTTGCTCGGAGGGTAAGGCATTCTGTAAGAAGTAAGACCCTACACGAATAGGTAGTGTTCTGCAAAGGCTTGACGGACTGCTTAAATATCCAAACCATGGATTACGGTGTCAATTGCCAACACTCATCAGCGGATTTGCTCCTGGAATACCTGGCTTGACTCTCGGAAACACAAATATCGATGAAGCTGACGACTCAGCCGCCCGACTTTAAAAGTAGCTGGTCAGGATTCCAAACGATTTAAAAATCTATCTTCGAATTCATACCTGAACTGGTGGACGTCAGTAATATGTATACTAATTTATTCCTCTGGAAACGAAGATATACTCTCGATACAGCGAGATACAATTTCCGAAGGAAAGGCCTTCGCTATACAGTTTGACTCTGTGCCTATATGTACCGTCCTGCAAAGTTTTGATACCGAACTTTAATATTCATAGCGTGAACTGATGTGTCGATTGCTAATACGGTACCGCGGAATTACTCTCGGAATAACTGAATGACCTTCGGAATCACATGACATTTGCAGCTCTCCACTTCGCCGTTCGTCTCTGACAGAAGGTGGCAACGTTCTCGAACGGTATGACCCTCGATCTTCTAATTCACGCATGGATTTCAGGTGCTCGTTACTAAATTGTATACTGGTGCGTACCCCTGAAAGCGGTGTTATACTTTCGATATAGCTGGTCAATTTTTCAGAGTGTAAGGCATTTTATATGACATTTAAACCTAAACGACTAGCTAATGTTCTACAACGGCTTGGCTGCCTGCTTCTACATTCAAACCCTGAATTAATGTGTCTATTGTCAATACTGCTCAGCGGATTTACACCAGGTGTACGTGGTTTGGTGCTCGGAATCGCAGTATGGGTGAAACTGTTGACTCAGCCGTTCAATTCTCAAAGACGGCGATAACGTTCTTGAACGGTTTGACTTTCGGTATTGCTATTCGTGCATGAAAATACGGTTTCCGTCGGCTATAAGGTCCACTAATTTGTTTCCGTCAAGAACGAGCAAGACACTCCCTACAGCAGGTTAATATTCTCGGCAGGTAATGTATTCGGTATAAAGAATGGCCATATACGAATAGGTCATGACCACCGACGGATTGTCTCTCTGCTTTAATATTCAAATCGTGAATAAAGGCGTCTATTGTCAATACTTTTCTGCGAATTTACTCCCGGGCAACCGGGTTTATCTCACGGAATCACAGGATAGGTGACGCTATTGACATAGCCGTTCGACTCTCAAAGAAGGTGGTATCGTGCTCGATCGGTTTGGCAATCCATCTTCTAATTCAAAGATGTATTTAAGGTGCCCGTCACTAAAAGGGAGAATAATTTCTTTCTCTGGGAACGAAGTTATACTCTCGATAGAGCAGGTTACTTTATAGCGGTGTCAGGTCTTCGGTAAAAACGGTTGACTTCATAGTAATTGGTAACGTTCTACAATGGTTTGACGGTCTAAACTGATATTCAAACCGTGAACTGAGGTGTCTAGTGCTAATACTGTTCAATGGATTTTCTCGAGGAATACCTGGCATGACTCTCGGAGACACACGATATCACGAGCGACTGACTTAGCCGTTCGAATTTCATAGAAGGTGGTAACTGTCTCTAACGGTTTGACACACGATCTTCTAATTCATGCATGAAATTAATGTGCCGGATACGAAAGTGTATACCAATTGGTCCCTCTGAACACGGTGATGCACTCTCGATATTGCAGGTTAGTTTATCGGAGACACAAGCATTCTCTATGACGTTTGACTTACTCCAATAGGTAATGATATAAAACGGCTTTATGGCCTCCTTTAATATCCAAACCGTGAAATAACGTGTCTGCTACACACGCAGATCAGCGGATCTACTTCCGGAGTCCCTGGTTTTCCCCTTCGAATCACAGGATCGGTGAAGCTATTGACTTAGCCGTTCGTCTCTCATTGTAGGTGGATACATTCTCGAACGGCTTGACACTGGATCTTCTGGTCTACACAGGAAATTACGTTGACTAAAATTTATTCTATTTTGCTTTTCTGTCCACGAAGTCATACTCTCGAAACAGCGGCTTTGCTTCTCGGATGGTAAGGTCTTCGATAAAAAGTTTCACTCTGCACCAATAAGTGTCATTAAACAACGGTTTGACTGTGCACTGTAATATTTATTCCGTGAATTAGGGTGTCTAATGCCTATGCAGTACAGGTATTTATTCTTGGAATAAGTGGTTTGACTCTCGGAATCCCTGGATAGGTGAAGCTACTGATGTAGGCGTTCGTCTCTCACAGAAGGTTGTATCTTCCTCGATCGGTTTGACCCTCGATCATCTAATTCATGCATGAAATTATGTTGCTGTCTCTGAATTGTGTACTATTGTATTTCCCTAATCTCGTAGCAATACTCCCGATATATAGCTTCTCCGACGGAAAGGTATTCGGTGATGCGTTTTACTTTATAGCAAATGTAACGTTCTCACACGGTGTGACGCACTACTTTAATAATCAATCCGTGAATTAAGGTGTCTATTGGCAATACCCGTCAAGAAAGTAACCACCTTCCTTGAGAATCGGACGACTAAGTCAATGGCTTCAGCTATTGTTGTGATTCCGAAAGTCAAGCCTAGCAATGCAGGAGTAAATCTGCTGAACAGTATTGGCAATTGGCATCTTAATTCTCAGTATGAACATTAAAGTAGAGCGTCAAACCGTTCTAGAGCATTACCAAGTGGTATATAGTCATACTTTTTACCGGATACCTTGTCTTCCATGAACCTACCCAGCAGTAGCGAGTATCATGCATAGTCCACACGGATACCTATTAGTAGACTTATTAATAGGCTGACACATTATTTTCATGTATGAATAAGATAATCTGGATTCAAATCCATGGAGAACGTTCCCACTACCTTTGGGAGTCTATCGGCCAAGTAAATAAATTCAGCTACCCTGTAATTCAGATAGCCAAATCAGTTACTCCTAGAGTGAATCCGCTGTTTAGTATTGGCAATAGACGCCGTAGTTCACGTTTTGAATGTAAAATCAGCCAGTCAAGCCGTTGTAAATCGTTAGCTATTGGTATAGAGTCAAACATCTTATCGAGTAATATATATCACTTCACGGTATGAATATCAAAGTAGGGAGACAATCCGTTCGACTACGTATCCAATTACTATACAGTAAAACGTTTTACCGAAGACCTTACTTTCCACGAATGTAGCTCGCTGTATCGAGAGGGTAACTTCGTGTTCAGATATACAGATTAGTACACATTGTAGTGCGGGGCACCTTATTTTCATGTATGAATATGATGATCAAGTGTCAAACCGTTGGAGAACGTTACGACCATTCTTGCGTGTCGCACAGAGCATAGTTAATAGCTTCACCTATCCTGCGATACCGAGAGTCACGAAAGGTACCCCTGGAGCGATGCCGCAGATCTGATTTGCAGTAGACACCATTATTCACGGTATGAATATTGAAGTACAGAGTCCAACCGTCGGAGAACATTACCAATTTGTATAAAGTCATTCTTTTTACCGACTACAGTATTGTACGAGAACACAGCATGCTTTAGCGAGTGCCGTGTTTAATGTTCACGGAAACAGACCACTTCACATATTAGCTGTCAGACATGTCATTATCATGTATGACTATAAAAACGACGGTCAAACCGCGTCAGATCTTTGCCTACTTCTTTGTGAGTCGAACGGCTAAGTCAATAGCTTCACGTATCCTGTGGTTCCGAGAGTTAAACCAGGCACTCTGGAAGTAAATCTTCCGAACAGTATTGACAATAGACACCATATTTCACGGTTTGAATATTAGTCTATAGCGTTAAGCGGTTTGAGAACGTTACAAATTTGTATAATCGTTTACTGAACGTTTAAGTGAACAGCTTAGCCTGCGAAAGCCTAACAAGGTGTACCGAGATTACATCATGCTTCTAGCGGGAACAAATAAGTACAGATTTTATTGACGGGCACCTTAATTTCATGTATGAATAATATGATCGAGGGTCAAACCTTTCTTGAGTGTCACGCAAGCAAGTCAATAGCTTCACCTATCCTATGATTGCGAGAGTATACCTGGTACTCCGCGATTAAATTCACTGAACAGAATTGGCAATAGGCACCTTAATTCACTGCATGAATAGTCAGGTCGATAGCCAAATCGTCGGACAACATGAACAAATGGTATAAAGTCATCCTTTATGACCAATACCTTGCTTTCCGAGCAACAAAAACGTTGCAGGGCGTGTCTTGTTTACCGTCCACGCACATACAAATCTGTAGACATTTAGGAATAGGGACACCTTATTTTCATGTCTGAGTAGCAAAATCGAGAGACAAACCGTTGGAGAACGTTACCACCTTTCTTGAAAGTGGCACAGCTAAGCCAATAGCTTCACTTATCCTGTTATACCAAGAGTAAAAGCAGCTATTCCGGGATTAAATCTGCAGTACAGTAATGGCAATAGGAACAGACGTTCACGATATAAATATTAACGCACATAGTCTAACCATTGTAGAAAGTTACTTATTTGTATAGTGTCAAACATTTTACCGAAGCTCTCACATTCTGAGGCCCACAACATGGTACCGGGAGTATAACTGCGTGCTCAAAGAAACAAATTAGTATATATTTTAGTGACGGGCACCTTAATATCACG